>NW_008627798.1:0-21678 GCF_000691845.1 Merops nubicus
GCCACACACATGCACCCAAAAAAATGTATTTGAAGGCTTAAAAGAGGCCAAGTGGCTTTAAACAGGGTTAGGACTGTGTGGAGCTCTGCTGTGCAAGGGAAGGGAGAGTAAAATCCCTGTGTGAGGGCTATGGAGAGAAGACTTCCACACCATCCATTCTGTTCAGGTACTGCAAATAAACATGCATGCATAAAAAGGACAAAAAAAAATGTCTAAATCAAAGCTTAAGACCAGAACTTGGCTCCTGGGAGGAAAATTCTGACTCATTTCTTGGGTAAACCCAGGAGTGAGCGATGGGAGGGAGCAGATCCACACGTGTCTCCAGTGGTGCAGTGGTTGGGTCCAAGCAGCAGAGACACTGCTCCTAAAATCCCCAGAGCTGGGTGCACTCCTGGGGAGCAGGGGTCAGGCAGAAGTGGGAGCAGGCGAGGGGGGGATTAGTGTTCAAAGGCCAGGGCAGAGGAGAGAGGAGAGATAAGGGAAGGGAGGCACAGCCCAGCAGCTATTAAAGGCAGTGGTAATCTCTGAGCCCCAGCCAAAGAGAGCCTGTTCACACTGCTGGACGTGGATAACCCAGGGAGGGATGGGGGTGAAGGGTGGAGGGGTGAAGGTCTGGCCAAAGGCTTGTTCCTCAGCAGTTCTAGGCACACCAATTTCCCTTCCCTCTGTTCTGGCTGGTCCTGCTCGACCCACTGCTGTGGTACCTGAGCTCTCCTTGCAGGAGACTTAGCTGAACATTGAATTTGGAAGGCATGTGCCAGTTCCTGGCCCCTCAGGTATGGAGTGGGGGCATCTACCCAGCCCAAAACCCCCGGGGTGAAGGGCTCTGTGAGCTTCATCTCCCCTAGAGCTCCTCAGCACAGCCTCTACTAACTCAACTTTCTTGGTCCTAACAGCATTTCATTGTGAATGCTTAAATCATTTGTACTGGCTTAAATCTCTTTTGGCCACCCTGATAAGATATTTTTTCTTAATTAGTATTCAGTTATTAATATCCTAAGAGAATGTATGGCATTTTTAACATATTTTCAGCTTCTCAGTGTCCCTATGCCACAACATTTACTCAGGCTGGGAGGCCACATCATCCTAAAACCTCATCCTGTGCTTACTCCTGTATCCCTAAAAAGCCATGGGTATCATTTGGGCTCTGCAGGACCTGTGAAGCTATTACCCAAACCCCTTCAAGATGCCTCTTGCACCCCTTCCACCAGCTCCAGTTGGTGAAGTCAGTTCATACCAGGGGCTGAACTGGTTTGAACAAACACTGTAAAATATCCAGCTCTGCAATGTGTCAGTAACCTCTGCCAATAGAAATAGTCTTACACATGTCCTTCAGCTGCCATTTATGTTTATCCACAAAAAAAAGGGGAGAGGGGGGGTGTAAATGTTGTTGCATGCACACACTCCTGCCCCTAGTTACACGAACAGAGTATCCCAACCCCAAGAGCAACAGCTCAGGATGAAAATAATTTCTCCTATGCAGGCAGAAAAACAGTGTTTCAATGGGATTGTATATTTTTAGCTCCAGCTTTTGTTTTCAGGATGCTCTTTTCAATTTGGGGGTCAGGTTAAGTCAAATATTTCCATGGAGTGCCTCGCCGAGGAGGAGAGCAGACACCCCTCTGGCTGCTGAGCCATTCCTCTTCTTGGACACAAAGTTGGGCTTCAACCAAGCCTGAGCAACAGGTTAACAGAAAGTCAGGGAAAGGTCTTGGACGATGCAATACTTCTTCTCTAGGAGACTGTGTGGAACCAGAGGAGAAGGACGTGGCATCCTGTGGCTGTACCTCTGCACCAGGCTGTCCATCCATCAGGGGACCCCTGCCTGAGGCTGGACGTGAGACTCCTCACCAAGGCTGCTGACATCCCCAGTTTGGGTGGGATCTGAAACCACAAGCTGGCTTGCCAGGTCTGCAGAGGGCACACAAAGGGATGGGCTGGAATCCCCAATGCCTGGGCACATTCAGGGCCAAAAGCCAACTCCAGAGACAAAGCAAAAACCCAGCTCCTTATCCAAAATTTCATCCTCTTCACCAAACCAAAGCCACAGAGCTTTGAGAACTTGCCTATTGCTTGCTTGTACTTGGATGAAGGGGCATCACATCACCTCCTTTTAGAGCAACAGATCCAGCCAGCTTCTTGGTAGATGGAAGAGGTTTTTGGCAAACCTGCTCAGAGGCAGCAAATGCTTTATCTGAGCACATAAAGTGATGGCTAATATCGTATGCACTAGAGAGATGTGTAGCTTTATTTTGAACCAAGTAGGAAATACTGAGGTCAGCATCGTTAGCCAGAGGTTGAAGATCAAGTGGCAAACTGGTTAAAGTGTAAACAGGACTGGAGAGAGATGAAACGTGGAGCATCTGCCTTCTCCTTATTGGTTCATAATTATCACTTTTAGTCTGGATTTAGTGGTGATAAAGCTGCATTGTGAATAGAGACTCGTGGCTGGTGGATTGGTCTCCAGTTATTCCTAGAGTACAAAGCTGCCTATGTGCCCTACAGTGTCAATGATCATACCATAAGTAGATTATCAAAATGATGGACAAAATTGGAAGATAATTCCCATTTTCATAGGATTTCATGTCCTCTTCAGCAAGAGGCCCAAATATCTAGCAGTGAGGCAGAGGCAGAAGAGATCTGATAGATCATAGAGTGGTTTGAGCTGGAAGGGACCTTTTGATGCCAGGTCTAGGCCAACTTACTCTCAGTGGCTCTTCTTAGGAAGATGACTCAATGACCTGGTTATTCCATTCCAGCTGCAGCTCTTGGCCAAGCTGCCTCCTCTCCCTGTGCTGCTGCTCAAGCTTCCCAGGACTTGGCCAACCTGTCCCCTCAAATCCCTCTTGGAGGGTGGCCCAGGGACCTGGTGACCAGCTTGCCTGCCACCTTGCTGTCCCCTCCCATGGTGAGGCCAGATCTGTTCCCCAAAGAGACATCAACACACAGAGATGAGTTGGCCATCACTGTCTCTGGCATTTGCTCAGGGATGGAGACCCTCACGTTGCAGCCAAAGCCTTGCTGCTGAAAACTGCAGTTCTGGAGGAGACACTTCACCTCCACAGACCTCTGCTCTCCCACCTCTTCTCTCCTCCAGGCCTTCCTCAAGGCAATAGTCCCACCCCCGAGGCAGAAACCCCTCCAGCACCACTTCATCCTTGCAGTGAGTGACTGAAGCACACCCACAAGGAACAGCCTAAATGACAGGAAAGCTGATAAAAAAGAAGCCTAGAAACTGAACACAGAGACAAGACACACTGAAAGGTGGAACCATAGATCAACACACACCTCAGAAGAAACCTTGCTCTGCTTAATGCCTACAAAAATATGAAGCCAATAATTACATACCTGTGTATATTTCTACAGGGTGTTTGGGTTGGTTTGGGTTTTTTTTTTCCTCAGGCTGAGATGAAAGTTAGCATTAGAGTCATTCTAGTGGCAATGCTGGTGTTTGTGTGAACTCTTTCTTTGTTTATCTAACCCTGGGTTTTCAGCTACTTTATCAAATAGCTACCTCTTTGTATTTACTGGCTGGCAGGAATCCTTAGCTTTGTTCCACAGCTTTAGTTATGGTCGGGATGATACAGCAGGCACGTGTTCAAGGGGATTTTAAAGTCACTAAAATTCCCCAGGAGGGTTCCTGTCTCTAAAGGTGGCAAATTCTGTGGTGTTGGCTGCGGGATAAATCCCTTGCAGCAGAGGAAGGGGGAAGGTGGTGGTTGAAGGCTGTCATTTGTAGAATGTTTTCTCTCTGAAAAGACAACACCCTTAATAACATGCCTTAATTTTTGGTTGCATGGACCTTGCACTGAACTCTTCTGTTCTACACACCTTCTTACCCCTGCCCTGTGGTGCAGCACGACGTGACCTCCTGAAGCACAAGAGCTGTTGCAATGGCTGAAGAGGAGAGTTTGGATTTCATTTGCACACCCCTCAGGCACTAGAAAGGAGGCCCTGTGAGCACACCAAACACTCCACTGCTGATGGTGACCTGAGACTATCCATCCTCCCAAGCTCACCCCTGTGCAGGTTGTCCTGCCGAGCTGTTCAGAACCCTGCTGGATTAACCCCTTGGGGGCCCACAGTTAACAACAGGGTGGGTACAAGGGTCCCAAGCAGCAGGAGACCTGTTCTGTGTGCAGTGGGCAGCTCTGGATCACAGTGCCCACCAGGCTGGCACCCACACCCTTCCCATCCAGGCTATGCAGGCAAGGCGTGCAGAGTCAGAGGCTGATTTTCCAGGCAACAGGCACAGCTCCTGCAGAACACTGTGGCCTATCTTAAACAAGGGATTAGCCAGCATTATCAGGGCAATCTGAGATAATTTTAATCAACATTTATCTGAAAACACCTTTGATGTGTACATATATATATAGTTGCTACTTTTCTTCCTGGGTCATACGTTAAAAATGACTTTCTTCTGTCTCCAGCTAACATAACTTTCCCATTTGCTTCCCCCCCTCTAAAAGAAGACATTGCCTTTTTAACAGGCTGCCTGCTGAAGAAAATACGAAATATTTTATCCACACCTTGGCAAAAGTTATCCAAAGAGTGGCAGGGTGGTGTACATCCAGATATGCCATGGCTGTAAGGGGGAGGAGAGGGAAGCCTGTCTGTAAGCGGGGGGTATGATTCTTTTGGATAACAATAGAGCCCACTGTCCTTTTCTCCCAAATGTTTTCAGTTTGCCTCCAATAAGTAATTGTCTAACTTGTATAAATCTTTCCGTGGCTTCTTGAATTATTGTTGGCTATTTGGGAAACATATTTTTTGAGTTTTATAAGGGAAGAAAGAAAACCCCACCTAATTACGGCCACTTCCAAACAACACTTAACTCCTTGACACAAGGTCAGGAGGAGGTTGGTGCCTGTGTGTGTGTGTGTGAGTGTGTGTGTGTGAGTGTGTTTTTTCCTTCTAATCTGTGAGCTGTTCCCGGAGAGACACACTGAGAACTGGGGCTTGTCTGCTGACATGTTTTACACAGCCGATCCATTAGGATCCTGCTCTTCCCAGCCTCCCTGGCACCGCTTTGATCACCGGCATGCTGGAAAAAAAAACCGAAAAAGAAAGAAAGAAAGGAGGGGGGGGAAAAGAAAAAAGTAAAAGGCACTTCTCTGCTCAGGAAACCCACCCCTCCACTAAATCATGCCGGGCACTTGAAAGCCATCGGAACCACTGAGGGACCCCTCAGCTCTGGGAGGCTTCACGGCAGCTCTCTGCTAAAGCATCCAGACAGAGACAGCAACATCTTCTGCCCGGTGGCCTCTTCTGGCCAGCTCGGCAGTTAACCTCTTCCCTGCCTGCTGGGGGTGCCCCCAAGGGGGGGCTCTGTGCCCATCACACACCCTGGGCATGGAGGGCAAACGCCAGCACAGCTTCAGCTCTCTGTCTGCTTGCAGAAGTTTGCCTTGACTGCAAAATTTGGCTGCTGCATGTGGTGACTCTGCCCTTCCACTGAGGAGCAGGGCTCCTTTGAGTTTGGCTGAGTGCCCTTGCAAAGGTTGGGCAGAAAAGAAGATGGTGTGTCCCAGAGAGGGGATGCCATGAGCAGGGAGGGGTGCAGATGTGGGTGCTCAGCCTGGCCCCAGCGCCCAGGCCAGATGTGCACCAGGGCTGAGGGGATGCTGCACAGGCTGCAGAGGCTGCAGGGGTGCTGAGGGATGCTCTGGCCACGCAGGAGCATCCTCTGACAGTGCACAGGAGAGACACAGCCAGGCTGTGCCATGGACATGGTTGTGTCCATGCCATAACCTGCAACATAAAGGGAAGCAAGCAGATGGACCCTGTGGGTTAACCCCAGCAGCCAAGGCTAGCAGCTTTCAGGTCCAGATGAGTCTGCTTGCTCCTAGAGAGAGGTTCCTGGTGCAGTATTGGTCAGGGACTGCTGACAGACATCCCTGCTTGGCTTTATGGCAAACCCTGCATGGAAGAACCCATTTCTTTAACTGTTTGACACCAATTTGAAGTGCTAAAAACCCAACATCTTTGGTGCTTGCTGAAGAGACACTTATAGAAACAGAGGCAAGAACACAGCCTAAGAGCAAGCCCAAGAAGAGAGGTGGGACAGTTGTAGAGTTGAGGTGGCCCTGGCAGTGGATGGGGAGGTGAGGGTAGCTGGGTGTGCTGCTGCTGCTGTGACAATCCACATCAGCTTCCCCATCCCTTCCATTTTTGAGCCCCTGAGCCTGGTAGGGTCTTCAGCTTGGTCATTTGCTGGGCAGCTAGCCAGTAATAACCCCAAAGGGTCAAAGGCAGGGAGGGAGGAACAACTAAGAAGTCATCACTGCCTGCCAAGGTAAAGGGTTATTGGTTATAGCCACAGGGACACCTCACGAGGACAGGGGACAATGAACCCAGGACAATCTGGTGTTGAACACTAAAGAAGCACTCTGTGGTGTTTGTCAGCAGCAGGCATGGTGGCACTAGCCCATGGGGGTACTGGTGCTCCCCCATATTCAGGTCTTCAAGCTCACTGCAGTTTGCAGTAGATGGGGTTCATACCAGACATTGCAGAGATCTGAATGAGTTGTCCACTGCTCAAGGAAATCCCCTAAACCACAGCTCCAGCAGCTCCTCTGATCCTCACCCACCTCACCCCACACACACTAATTCCTTGCCTTTTTTGAACATTTTTCACTGACTGGAGAAGGACTTTTTGCCCTGAATGTCCAGCGTGCCCTTTCTGTTTGGTTTACAGAACAAACAGGGATAATGTGATGGCAGATCTGCCCCTGACAGCCTTCTTGAGACTGATATTTTGGCAGTGAAGATGTTGAGGAATCACTGAAATGCACTTTCTTTTTCCCATATCCCTGGTGCTGGCTCACACATAACTGGGATTACCACATCCATCAATTCTTCAGAACATCCAGGTCTAGCAGCTTGTCCTGAGGGCAGGTTTGAAAGCAAGCACAAGTTTACCTTTGGCACGGGGCATCTGCAAGAGTTTGAAGGTGCTGTGTCTACCTTGGGAGGCTTTTCCACATCAAAAAGTGGCAGTAAGGTATCCCAAATTGTCCACATTTCACCTCAACGTCCCTGCAGCCTGGACAGCACCCCTAATCTGGGTTCTCACCACCCTGCTGTTCATCCTACAGGCTCTCTCTGATGAAGGGCAAGCTTGGTGTAGAATTAAAAAAAAAGCAAAGCACAAATACCTGGAGTCTCAGCTCAGTTATGCTTCAGTTCAGACTGTGGCTGGAGGAGGATCTCTTCAGCTCTAGGTTTTCCTCACAGTATAAATCCCCATGACTGGATCCCATAAAACAGTCCCATAAGCTCCCTAAGAATTTGTCAGAGTGCCAGGTCCAGCGTGCCCAGCCCTCACAAAACTGGGTAGCTGGAAGCAGCAGAGTAAAAAGAAGCCAAACACCTTAGTAAAAGCAAGGATTAAGAAAAGAAAAAAAAAAAAGCCACATTAAAACAACATCTCTTTTTTTTTTTTATCCAGACCATTTGCAGATAAATTACCTCCGTTCTTCTAATTAAAGAAAATGTGCAATTAGCTTAATCAGATCTGTGGGAAGAAAAGCAGTCGCTGAGTCTCAAAAGGCAGGTTCTGAGAAACTGCAGCCAACTTTTCCTGGGGCTGACGGGAGACACTACATCAGAAACAGCAGGAGCCCTGCCAAAGCCTTCTTCCTGTGAAAAATGATGTTTCAATTTAGGCTCCTGTATATTGTTTTCGTTAATCTCCCTCTCACTTGCTCACTCACTTGCTCTCTCTTGCTGTTTGACACTGTAAATAGAGGCATGAAGATGTGTTGCCTTGTATTGATACAGACATTGCATCCTGATTTCTCAGTGAAGCAAGGTTGAGTTTATCACCTCCCTTCCCCACCAGCCTCCTTCTTTATGGCTTGTGACCCAAAAATGGGCTATTTTGTGACACCACACAGGGGCCAAAAGCATTCAGGGACTAGAAAGTGGGGCTTTCCTCCAGGAAAAGAAAATAGGACTTGTGCGACAGTAGAAGACCTCCAAACCTCGAGCAGTTGTGGGGGTGAAGGTCCTGAGAGGTTTTGGGGAATCCTGGGGAGGAAGCTGAGCTCAGAGATCAGTCCCCCCCTCTCTATAGATGAAGTGGGAAATCATGCAAACTGCAGGGCCAGGTCTCTGAGCCCTTTGCTGGGTGTGTTTTCTTATTCCACAGGCATTCGAAGGACACAAAACAGGGAAGGAAGAAGGATCTACCACATTAAAAAAATATTTGAAGTATTAAATATCCCATCCCTGGAAACATTCAAGATCAGGCTAGATGAAGCTTTGAGTTGCTTGATCTAGTTGGAGATGTCCCTGCTTATTGAGGGGGGGTTGGACTAGATGACCTTTGGAGGTCCCTTCCAGCCCAGACATTCTAGGATTGTATGAAATGTAAAGTTTTTCACAGTATTATCTACACAAATAGTTTTAAAGCCCAGTCTTCTTCCTAAAAGCAGGGAAAGTCCCTTTTAGTCAAGCAGAGTCAAGAACCAGCCCCAGGACAATTCTACAAACCCACAAATTTGGCTGCAACTGGGCAAATGGGGACATGGCCAATTATGAGAACAAATATCCCTTCATCTGTCCAGTCCTCAGCAGGCATTTCCCAGGGGCATTTGCCAGCACGTTGGGAGCCACCTCTGCAGCCAGGCAGGGATGTGGTTTCGTTCTTCACGTTGCTCCTGAGGAGGCAGGATGGGTCTCCACGTGGTGCTGACATGTCTCCCAGTGCTTGGGCTGGCGTTTCACTGGGAGCTTTCTCTGTCACCACAGCTGGCAGCATCCCAGGTTGCCCATTTTAGATGTCCCTCTCCTCTCCCATGGGAATGTCCTCTCCTCTTTGGTGAGGGAATGTGTTGTGGGGAGCACAGCTCCACCTCTACAGCTGTACCAGCAGGTGCAGGTGTGGACTGGAGGTGTTGTGTCACTTCATCTGGCCCATGAAGCATCTCTGTGACCTCTGTGTGCTGGCAAAACTCTGGCTGCTCCTACACAGGCAGTAAACACCTCCAAATCCATAGTTATTTTCTAATTCTGGGGGTCATCCTTTTTTCTAAACCCTTTCCCCCCCCAGGTTTTCAATCTTTCTTATTGACCTTCTCCAGAAAACACTTTGATTTTGAAATGTCGATGAGATCTTGTTTTCTCCCCTGGTTTCAGATTATTTTTGTAAGAAAAGAAGTCAATGCTTGGCTTCTCAGCTTTGACCTGCTTGTACTTGTTTGTTTGGTTTATAATTTTCAACCTAGAGAAACCTTAGCTATGCAGTTCCAAAAAGCAGAGGTTTCCCTGCTGTTGCCTGTCCTTTTTTGTTGACTCCTAATTTTTTTTCTCCCCCCCCCCCACTGGATAAGGGGAAGAAGTCAGGGTTAAAAATAAAGACAGGCCCCTAAAATATCTCCAAACCAACAATAGGAAACGGATATGTTTATTTTTTGGTTGGTTTCCAAAAATCTCCAAAAAGGAGGTAATACTTTATGTTAAAAATATTTATTAGCTCGGGTAACGAACACATTCAGATAAAGATCCCATTGCCCAGAGTGTGAGGCAACAAATAAGCTAAACCTTGTCTCTTTTACATCCTCTCATGAATGTTTTGGTGCAAAACCAGGACCTCTTGACCAGTTGGAAGGGAATAACATGCAAGCTGGTGTCACAGTTCTTTATGCACCCATTTGGCTGGGATGGGAAAAGCACTGCCAGCTTTTGGGATGGACTCAGCTTCGCCATCACCCCTGGGCTCATTTTGGGGCTGCAGCCAACCCTTGCCACAGATTTCTAGCAGCCACCAGCCTACAGGGTGGGTCAAGAGAGCAGGGTTGCTGTGTGTGTCCTGGTGGACCCCCAGGGATTTGCCTGATGCAGCAGGGGCCGGCAGGCTCCCTGCCAGCAGCTCCGAATCGGCGAGAGCTGGAGGCTGGCCTGAGCGGCTGAAAAAAAACCCCCATCAGTAACATTTCTGACAAGATAAATTGCATTTTAAATGTGGAGATGACCTCTGTAATCAGAAATAAATCAGCAGGATAATCAAAATTGATGGGTAAGTCAAATCTAGAAGATTTATAGACTGGAGCCCTGCAGAAGAGCTTGGAAATCCCCATAAGTCGGGTCCTGGATGAAATTTTGGTCCCTTTGCTGTAGTAATTTAAACTTTTCTATTTACTTTGGCACTCCTCTATTCAGTGACTTGGCCTGATCAAAATGCTTTGATATGTCCAGCAAGAAAGTATAGAAGTCAAAGGGTAGTATCTTGGTTTAGGACAACTGTGAACACGAAATTTAATCCTGGGCTTTGCAAGACTCTGTAGAACATGCTGGGGAGGAAAGCAATTAATACTGCATTAAGGAAAAGAAAAGGAGCAGTCCTTCCTTTTCACTTTGCTGCTCAGTCTCCTGTGATTTGGGCCAAACAAAGCAGTGCTCACACCACTGCTGATGGTACAAGCTCACGTGCTGCTGCTGGTGTTAGAGGGACATTAACACAGTGGGCACTGGGGAGGAGAAGCAAGTGTTTGCCCAGACAGAATGAGCCTGACCCTCCCATTATTTTATTCCCTGCTGTTAATTGCTTTCTTGGTACACCCTGGCTTTTGTCCTTTTGACACACAAGCTACCATCCTGCTCTGCAGCTACCAGAGCCCAAATTGCTCCAAGCCCCATTATCCCTTCAAGGAGCTGAAATCTGCAGGCGTTGCTCTGACACTCTTCTGAAACCCTTTTACTGGCTGCAGTGCACTGACTCCTGCTTCACATCAGAGCAAGGAAAGCAGAGGCAGGCCAACTCTCTGATCTCCTCCAGCCTGACATGTGGCTTACACTGCTTTTATATCCATCAAGAACTTGGCCTTGAGATCTCCACACTCTGGGTTTGACCCAGTGGTTTGAAAAAAATACTTCCAAATCTGTGCCTCTCTTCTCTGCCTTCCCTTCACCCTTTTCCAGGTCTGCAAACTTAACCAAAACTCCTGCACCTCTTGCAGGCTGTTTAAGGCTTTCTGTTGTCCTTCATACTTGAGCTGACACGTGCCTCTCTTCTCAAAGAACATTTTAGAGAGAAGCATCACTGTTTTGTAGGGCTGGTGAGGGTGTTTCCACTGAAACTGAAGCAAAGCTGTTTTTTTGCTCACTGGAAAAGATGTTTTTCATAAAGTATGTCAGGGAACAGTTTCTGGTTTTCATTGGCAAAATACAAACACTTGAGAATTGGGTATTGAAATCTCAGGTCCTGTAGTGGTCACCTCGATGCCCAGTGCTCCTGTTTTCTTCCAGGGGTCTGGTCAATGCTGGAGTTATGTCTTCAATGCTATAATCCAGAGATCTTCTCCCAAAAGCACCATCTGTCCCTTGACTACCCCAGGATCTGAGCATGGAGTTGGCATGGCAGGACATACCAGCTCCTTTGGAAGTTCTCTGATGGAGTTTCCATCTCAGCCTTCCTTGTTTGGGACAATAGATTTAATAACCCACATGGCACAAAGTTGTTATTTTTCTGACCAGCCTACTTGCAAAGTTTTAAAGCCCTTAAATATTTAAAGGCTGCAGTACTTAACTTGGGCAGCTTAGAAAGGACCACCAGTCCTAACCAGCTGATAGAGAAGATAACCAGACAAGGAGATGAAGGACAGGGAGTAGGATAGGAAAAGAATTACAAATTATGTTTTTTGAATCATTTCAGTCTGTGGCCCCCAAGTAACTAATGAAAGGACTCTTAGCTTAGGATTTACCCATTTGTGGCTTAACTTTTTAAAGTCATTGATGCAGTGTGACATTTTACCATCTTTTTCCTGGTTTTCCTTCTCCCTTGTTACCCTTCCCCATAATGTGAAAAACATTTTGATGTCAAGTGATATTTTTCTGTGCTATAAAAACGTGAAGGCATTTTTGGGTTGCTGGATTTATCTTCCAGATAGTTACCACTGGGGGTTTTTTTGGGAAAAAAAAAAAGGTAAATTGATGGGTCAGGACTTCAA
Source organism: Merops nubicus (assembly GCF_000691845.1). NCBI lineage: Eukaryota > Metazoa > Chordata > Aves > Coraciiformes > Meropidae > Merops > Merops nubicus. The sequence continues at coordinate 11,952 of NW_008627798.1, forward strand.
GCAACTCCCTTCTCCACAAGAATACTCACAGCTATAGATGCAGCTTATTTGGAGAAGCAGAGTAGAGCAATGCACACCCACAGAGCAGTTAAAATCCTGGTGATGCTCAGCCAGCAGGTACTGCCATCACTTTTCTGGCTTTGCATTAACTCATTGAGCAGGAGCCTTGGCTTGGTTGCAGGGTTTTTGCCTGTTTGAAAGATGACTTGGTTAATAAGAGGACAAGAACTGGAGTTTCTCTGTTCTTTCCTCCTTTCTCTCACACATACATGTATTAACCAGCTCATATGTTACACAGAGACACAACACACATCTAGAACACTCATCTGTACATATATCACACATACAGACATATATAGGCACACAAATGAATCCTTGCACTCTTTCAGTTGAAGATTTGATGGGGCAGTCTGCTCCTCTGCTGTAGCCCTGTGTGCTTCCATTTCCAATAATCCTGGATAATATGGACAGGGAATAGCTACACCAGCTCCTTCTGGACAGACAAAATAGGCTGTTGTGGCTCTAAGGCAATGTTTTCCCTGGGATATATGTTGTGCCATAGGAATAGGTGGCATCCCAGTGTCCTGAAAGCACATACATACTTTCTCTGGGAGCCCAGGTGGAGCCTTATCTACCAAAAACCTAAAAACAACCATCAGCAACAGGCAGGACATGAGGCACACCCCAATGAACACAGTCAGAAACCCAGCCCTGACCCAGATGACTCTTTGCTGTCACTTTACACTAGTTAAATGAGAAAAGGCAAATTATTTAAGCACTGCTCCAGGTGTTCCACACAGCAGTGCCTCGTACCCCAAATTTGGGCTGAAAATAAATGAACACAGGGACACGATTTTCTCAGGCTTGAGTTATAAACTTCAGGAATAGGCTAAAACTGTTCCAGGCATCCCTGAAAAATCACAAAAATCAGAGTTTGCTCATCACCTCGTGTAGGAGTTTGCTGCAAAAAGGGGAAAACAGATGTAAACCTCTTGATAGTGTTGTAAAATGACTGCACAAGCTTTGAGGCAACCAAGGGGCAGCATCTGTTGGTGCTGCTGAAGGTGGAGCTGGTCTCACATCTGTAAGAGCAGCTGGAGGATGCAGAGTGATGATTTTAAAGACAAAAAGTCTGTGGGGCTCTGACTGTTCCAGCTTTCCAGAGCAAAGAAAGCTTCCCAGCTCTCACACACTGGCCTTTCTGGGAGCCTGTCTTTGGTAGGATCCAGCCCATTAGCCTAAAAGGAAGAAACCAAATCCATTCAGAGGACTGGAGTGGCCCTGCATGAGAAAGTGAAGAGAGCTTGGTACAGTGAAATCTTGTTTGCTAATAACAGTTCTGAGAATTCCAAAAAAAATGAAGTGGAAACAAAAAAACCAACCCCTTCATGAAACATTGATCAGATGCCAGTTCACATAGCCCTTCTTGGCTACTATGTGTTATTATTATTCTTTTTAGAGTCTAATAGATCCTCTTCTTGACACATGCAAAGCCAGGAGGTGGGATCTTATCCAATATTCTAATTTTTTAGCCCACAGGAGGCAATGACTGTATCAGAACATTATTTGTCTGCACAAAGCACATTCAGCCTGTGAACTTCTGCAGAGGACTTCTCTGGAAAAAACTGTTCTGTTAGAGTGTAGAAGAAACAGTCCTTCTCCTCATGCTTCAGCCAGCTCAGGACAGGATCTCTTCTCCTAGGCTGAATTTCCAGAGTCAGTTTTCAAATCTGCATTTTTAGTTTTTTAGCTGAAAACCTTTACACACCTCAGATGTGTGAAGAAGTTTAGTGCCCAAGCAGCTGAGTCACACGTGTGACATGGTGACAATGGTAAGGTGAGCTTCAAGAGAAGGCTGATGGAGCAGAAATGTGGCTGAGCACATCTGATGTCCCTTCCCCACATGGAAACATGCCTTTCACTGAGTGGCTTTTTGAGCAACCAAGTCAAGTCATAGGCCAAGGGCTTAGAAACTCTTAATACAGAGGTGTTTTAAGAACTATGTGGGAGATCTGATAGAGGGGTTGGGTTCCAAGCTTCCATCTCAGTCATCCCATAAAGCCCTAGGGACTCCTAGCCCAGTGGAAGGAGCCCACAGAGATCTTTATGTTCTCAACTTGTCTCCTGGATGACATGAAGGCAGAGGCATTCCCAGGAGGCAGGCACTATCCTTAGCCTCACTCTTATCTGCCTGTGCACATTTTCCATGTTCTCCAGCACTTGGCATGACCAGATCCTGACTCACAGGACTGGCTTTGCTTTCTTCATGAAGCTACCACAGGGTCCTGTGTGTGAGCCTCCTGATAAGGGTCTGACAGAGTGTGGGAGGCCAGAGGTGGGTAATGCCACTGGTATGTTGAGTGGGGAATGAGCTGTGTGTGTGCAATGACCTCTTCTTCCAAGATCTCTCCAAGGAGAAGGCAGAAAAAACCAGCAGTGACAGTTCAGGGGTCCTGTCACCCTACCCAAACTTTCCATCCTCATGAATGGAGTCATTCACTGCATTCTGCTTCCCCTTTTTGCTGCTTTATCCTTTTCATCTCAAAATAGAGAATTTCCTCTCAGGGGAATGAATTCTGCTGTATCTCAGCCCTGGTGTTGTCAGAGGAATTCCACCTAGGCTGAGGTTCATCCCCATGTCTCATTGCCAGCAGGTTTTCTGGAGTTAGACCTTGGGTAGGAGAACTCTGAGAGGTGTTTGCACTGTTTTGGTCTCAGCCTGTTACCTCTAAGAGCAACATCTTGCAGAAAGGATTAAAAAGTAAGGGGAGGAGCCCCTGAGAACATTGCAGTTGTTTCTATACAGAAGATTTTAAAATGGAACCATATTTTACAGAATTTTTCACACACAACCTCCCTCTCTCCCTCAAATTTCAATGTTCCCTTTTCTTCTCTTCTCCCTCTTTTTGACACATTGCCACTGAGTGAAATGAAATGAGAAATAGCCAGGGGCTTGCTCTGACATTTTCTTCCCCACCCCATCCATCTGTCCACCCAGACTCTTCTCAGTTTTGTGTTTTTTGGGGGTTTTTTTTTGTTTGGTTGGTTGTTTTTTTTTAAATAGTAGGAAATGGCAAGAGGGAACTGCAGGCTGTGTGTGCTCATTTCTGTAACCCACCCATTCTGCTGTTCTTTGCTACCTTTCTTATCATTCCTTCAGCATATTTTTGGACCCTCTAAAGCTGAAAAAAAAAAAATCCCTTGCTTGCAGAGCCACTTCAGATTGACAGAGGGGGAAAAATCTGGCCCAGACATCTGAGATTGAGAGTTTTATGGCCTAGTCCTGCCTAATTTGAAGGGATTTTAAATAGAAAAATTGGAAAGCACCAAGAGACACTTCCAGTACGTGTTCTGAAATAACAAGAATAACAAAGCAAAGGTTTAATGAGTTCCAATGTGTATGTCTGCTGTGAGTAATGGTGCTTAATCCTGCTACAAAATAATTCCTTTCTATGTTCCTCTGCTTTTTAAAAAATGCATCGTTGCTGCACTGGGGTCATAAAAATTACGACTATGTTTTCCCATGGCATGAAGCCACAGCATACTGTAAGGCATTGTGCTGGGCCATCAGACACAGCCTGTAATCAGAAACAAATGTATTATGTGAGATGATGGGATGTTACATGAGAAAAGTGAAAATAGAGCAAGGCAAGTGTGATAGACAGTGACTTCGACCACAGCGTGAGCTCTGAACAGCCCCTTTCTCCTCAGAAATCAGAGGCTATGCCAGGAGTTGTTGTTTCTAGATCCTGGTCTAGAAAATAGAGTCAAACTTCTCAAAAGAGGGAGGAAATAAAACTTGTCTGAGGAGAAAAAAAAAAATACTGAATTTCCTACTCAAAAAACCAAAATATTGCTGTGTTTATGAGGGTGGTTCTTTGTGGTGTGCAGTGGCACAGGCTTGGTAGGGGTCTCAGAATGCAAAGGAGCTCATCCCTCCACTCCTCCAACTGCCAAGCTTGTTGCAGGAGCCCAAAGGTTGGCCAGGGCATAAGCTGAGAGCTATTGTTGAAGAAAGAGCTCTTGTTTGCTTGGAGTTTATTTTCTGAGGCTTTGCAGCAGTGCTGCTATTGTCAGCTTAAAAATCAAACTTGACTCGGATTAGGAGAAATGGAGCAACTCATTTGTCTACTTGTCAGTGCTTATTTCCCCAAAAAAGTAATCCTATCTAATTATTGACAAGTATCTTAAGAATGGTCTCAGCAGTAATCTTAGAAATGGTTTGGATCCACTTACTTAATTCTGCAAGGCAAGCAGTTGCTTCTATGCCTCCCACAGAAAACAACAGCCCAGCAACAGGTGACTTGCTGCATTTTTCCCCCTGCAACGCACAAATAATTGATAGAAACAGAAGAATTACACCTGAGGCATTATTTTTTAGATGAAGAATTAGCATCTTTACAATGAAAGACAAGTTGCTCAATATTTGAGGGTTTTGGACTGTGGAATACAAACTGTATTTATGAACCACATCAAAGAGCTTGGTGCCTTCACTGTAAATCCTTCTGTAGCAGCATTTGCCTCTTTTCTACCCCCATTTCTCCCTTAGGAAACAATATGGCTATTTTAAACCACAAATAAACACAGATATGGATTTACCACAGAGAAAATCTGACTCTTTGCTGACTTCAACTCATTTCCCCTTTGCACGACCAAGCCCTGTGAGCGGATGAACCCTGAGCACCTAAAGCCGTTGAGCCACCCAAACCACATGCAATGCATTTATTGGCTTTAATGAAATTACTGATTCATTGGTCACAGGTTCCTGAAAAGCATTTGGGTTTATCCTCTGGGGCACAGATAGCCCCTCATCCTCCTGTTGTCTGCTTCCCCCAACAGCTACGTTTGAGGACAGGAGCTTTCCTAATGGAGCTCGAGTGCATTTTCGGCACAATAGGTCATTTCTGGCTCACTTGCTTTCCTTTCAGCTCCCGGGACAAAAAGGGACATGCTTACACCATTTGCTTACATTGGTAGGTAAAGAAAACCTTAAATGTCATGAGTCACTTGCACTCAATTAATTTTCTGCTTGTGTTATTTAAGATATGACTTTTAATTCTATATGTGACCTTCAGCAACGAGGCTGATAACAAGAACACTACTTTGGAAAAGTGAGAGGTTAAACATTAACCAGAAAAACAGTTCTAAGACAAACAGTTTGAATGTTTTTCTCCTTCATATTTGGAAGTAACTTCCCTTCTTGCCACCCTCCCTTCCCCTGTGTTCCTATTGTGCTGCTGTTCCTGATACCTGGTAGATGCATTAAGCACTTAGGCCACCACATGATGGGCTCTCTGCTTACTGGGGATCAGCTGGGTCTTTGAACTGGGGGCAAGCTCTTGCCCAATTAGCTCTCATTAACACTTTCTCACCTCCCAAGACATGACCCTGAGAGAAAAGTCCCCCCTCACCATGCTCTGAGATGGGCTCAGCTCTGTGCTCCCTCTGTTGTACTTGGGGAGTGAGGAAAGAAAGAAAATCCTTGAACTGAGGAATGGTGTGAGGGATTGTCTGAGATTCCAGAGCACGGTGTGAGCCTGAAGCACTGAGTTTAGCAGATGGCTTTTTCCTCCACAAATCACAAGCTTCACTCAGACATAACCCCTCTCCCCAGAAATTTGAAGTTGATTCTACAGTGAGAGTTAACCTGGGGCAGGGAGAGGTGGGGTGGGATGTTGTACAGCTCTGATGGTTACAAAGTCTTCATATGAGGTAAGAAAGGAGTGAAAAACAAAAAACTAGTCCCTGTTTTCAAAGCTGAGTGCCTGTTTTACCTGTGTATTGATTTATCTTTTTAAGTAGAGACATGTTTGTTGAGCTCCAAGTGTATTCCAAAATTACTTCAGCTTTTGTGCTTTAAGGCAGCTTCCAGCCTCAGCCACAACACCACCAATCATTAAAATATCATTTTTAAAAAACTCTGTAAATCAGTAATGTTTACTTCTGCTCCCACCCATTTTTGGAAGCCCAGAACATGGGACATGTGTATATTTTATTCAGTAAAACAGCCTAATTGCCTGTTGTTGGGTTAATTTGGGTAGCAAAAATAAACCACCAAAAATAAAGATGAATGAAACAGCCAAGATAAAACCAAACCCAAACAAACATTGACAACAACAAACTAGGTGGCTGGAAAAGGGTAACTCCTGCTCCAGGAGCCATTCTGGGTGGTCGAGGCTCCACCTCAGCCCACAGCAGGACGGGGGTCCCAAAATTCAGGGCTGCTGGACCATGGGACAGCAGAGACAACCACCAGCTCCCTTCCCCTGCTGCCTCCTCCCTGCACGACTGACACCTCGCCCTCCACGTCTGGGGGTTGTTCAATCTGCCCTTCCCAACACAACAAACTGCTTTGCAGGCAATAGTTTGATCTACCCAGGAAAAAAACCCCACACAAACAAACAAAACCCCACCAAAACCAAACCAAAAACTGTAACAAACCCACAGCAACGGTAACAAACCCACAGAGAACCCCAGCACCTTTACCAGGGGTTGATAAAACCCTGCTACTTGTCCTTATCTAAGGGATGTCTCATATTAAAGACCAACAGCAGGTTAGACTGTGATATTTAAATAGGGATTTGCTCTCATCAGTTCTTCTTTGGCCATATCTCAGTATTTTATTAAATGTCCTCTCCTCCTTTGCCATGGAACAAGGTGAACAGAACCCCCCTGGTCATCTTCCTTGGGATCATGTATTATTTCATACGATTTCCTCTCGCCTTCCCTTATTTCTGTCTCCCACAAGGAACTCTGTGCTGGGATGACAGACTGCTGCACTGCTGTTGCTGATGCAGCCGGTGCCAGAGAGCACCAGAAGCCTCCCCTCATAATCTGTTCGCATGAAATCTGCAGCCAGGGTCACAGACCCGCAGGGCAGGCTTGGCTGGAGGCAGCTGGGGCCTGAGCCTACCACAGTGTGCCTTCTCCAGGCCCTCCCAGTCTGGCCCATGCCCTCCCACCTCCCTCACCCCCCTCAGCCCTCCTTCCCCAGACAGACCATCCCTTCCTGTCGCCTCCCTGGGATGGACTTCTTCATTTTCCCTTGGCCGGCTCCCCTGGACAGACTCTTGGTTTCTCACTGACTTGTTGTGCTGTTGAGGTTTCTTGGCCTGGCTCCCAGGGTTCCTGCCTTAATCCATCCCTTCAAAGAGATTTGGGTAAGTCTGGATAAGCTTCCATGCCTCTGGATGCTCATTCAAAGGGCGAGGCTGGGGGAAAGGGGGAGCATCCCTGAAGGAAGCCAGAGACCAAAGAACCTTTTTTTTTTTCCCTGAATCAGAGATACCTCCCCAAATGCCTCAGCACCTGTGTGTCAAACATCTGCATTTACATCCCAGCCCGTGAATGCTGGAGCAACATGCTTGGACATTTAGATGGGGCAGCATCTTGTCAAGGTGTCTGTTACAGAATTAGAATCAAGGATTCCTTTTTTCAGGAGAGCTCAGAGATGTTTACATACCACTGGGTATTTTAGGGATGACTCACTACAGAAGTCCTATCTGAAACCCAGAGAGATCATAGTTCTGAAAGGAAATACACTGAAGAGGCATGAACACAGCAACAGATCACAAAAAAATGTGATGCTGGTCCTCTGCTGTGGCCAGCTGCTGACTCGGGGAGCTCAGGAAAGGTGGAAGAGCTGTGAGTCCAGAAGGAAATCCCTTCTGTGCCATTCATCTTCCTCCTCGCTTCTGATGTTACAGGTGGACTGAGAAGGTGCCTTTGAAGCCCTTCAAAGCTAGTTGCACACATGTTTTGCGTGGTTCTGGTCCTGGTTGGAAGTGGCTGGCACCTGCCCACAAAGTAGGCATTTTCACAACACTTTGGCTCCACCCGAATTAGAAGCAGATTTCAGCCCCTCTGGAACCAAACCCAGCATTTGTTCAAGCTACAGTTACACCAGTCCTTCCCATTAGCTCCTCAGCATTCAAGATATGTTCATTCATAGTTTAGTTTCCTGCTCCAAACATGTTTGCTTTGGGAAAACTGACCTTTATTTTCCGTTCAAATGAAACCCAGTTGTGTCCTGTCCACCAAAAGAACAATCTGGCTTGATGCAGCTTCAAGAAAACCACTATCTGATGTCAGTAAATCTCTGTCTGTGCTATAACTGCTTTAAGTCAGGAAGCAGTGGGTGTGCTCAAAACAACACATAAAGATAAAGATTCCCAGTGCCAGGAACGTGAATGTATTTTGGAAGAAAACACAGGGGGCATTCTGTGCTGGAAGAGATGAAAACATCCATCAGCCTGCGGAGCCTGGAGAGGATTTGGCCATCCAGCCATGTTGTACTTCTGGACTCCCACAGGGACCTGCCCTCGTCCTTTCCTTTTTGATTGCCACAACCAAAGCCTTACATGTTGGTCAAGCTTTGATCCTACCATAACATGAAAGCCAGGAAAGCTGTGACCATGAATAGTGTCTGCCTTTCCAAAAGTGGATGGGAATGGTGGTGCTGATGGGAAGCCACTGGAAATCCTGGCCGTAGTAAATCTGGGGTTTGTTTTGTTTTAATCTAGTTAATCAGAATAAATGTGGGTTTATGTGACCTTTGTACATACTTGTTATCTCTAACATAGAATCATAGGTTATAAAGGCTTTGGGCAAGAGCGCTCTGTGCTTATCCTCTTCTATTCCATATGCCAGACATGCCTCTGGAGCCAACTGCATAAAGCCACCACGGATTCAAACAGGATCCCAGCATCTCATGGGGAAACCTAGCAAGCCAAAAGGCCCTTCAGGGCACAGCAGCTGTTCTCTGGCCTCTGTGAAGTTACCTGTTTGATGCTGAACTGCCATTCCCTTTCCAAAGCCAGAGAAAATAACCTATGCATTTAGGGACACTTAAGCAACCTAAATGATCCAGCGTAATTCTAGCGAGCACCATGATGGCAGTGGTCTGCTGCAGGTATTCAGAGGACATAACACAAGAGAACAAAACTCATGAAACTAAGGGCAAACAGTATGCTAAGATGCAGAAGCTGGCCTGACTAAGTCTGGCTTTTCCCTAAGAGGGAGAGCAACGTGCTGTCCCCCGGAGCCTTCTAACGCTGAAGCTTACAATAATAATGAAATCTCCATGGGCCCAAATGTGCCTCCCACACACATTTTGGGTAGGAGCTTACCACACAAGTAGTCCTGCGGAAATTAATGGGCTGTGTGGGGATTACAAGACGCTCTTTGGAATAACCGAGGGTGACCTCACAGTCATTTTCCCATTGTTGTTCCCACTGGCCATCCAGTCCACCTGGCTTTCAGTTTAACTGTGCCTCTCCGTGAGGAAAGGAAACAGGGAGGGAGAAAGAGAGAACCTATTTGTATGGGGAAGCATGGTGTGATGGCTGAAGTATAAGCTCCAGCCTTGGCTCTCCCACTGGCTCCTTGTCACCTGGATGCCAAACGGAGCCTGGGCCCGGTGTCCCCGTGTCACAACACGGCTGGGGAGGGTCCGGCAGGTCCCAGGGCCCGGGCATCGCCCCGGGTGGGTGCAGCCCCCGCTGTACCCCCGAAGGAGGCACCCGCGGCAGCCTTTTCCTGTTTGCTTTGTTCCAGGGGGTTATTTCTGGGCTGGAGGGAGACTGCGCCGTGATGTCACTGTGTAAACAGGGAGCCGGGTGTCGTCAGGGCTCAGGGGGTGGAGATGAAGGCACGTCTGGCTCCCCGGAGGGGGAAGCGGGGAAAAATATCACCGCAGATAAAGAAGCCGAAGGGAAATGGCAGCGGA
>NW_008627799.1:0-4375 GCF_000691845.1 Merops nubicus
GCACGACCCCGCCGCCCCCACACCCAGCGCTGCAGAGGGACGGGGCGCTGGGGAGAAACGTGGAAGGCGCCCCTGGGCAACTGCTGTGGAACAAGGGCAGGTAGGCAGGTGCTCCAGCAGCCAGGGCTGAGCCTGAGGATGTTTGGGTGTTGGATGCTCTCCCCAAGAAGCTGAGCAAGGTCTGTGTGATGTGTGAGGAGCAGCCAGGGCTGCCGTGGGATGATGAGATCAGGTTGGATGGGAACAGGATCTACCTGAAGAGCACAGAATCCCAGACTGGTTTGGGTTGAAGGGACCTTCCAAGGCCATCCATTCCAGCCCCCCTGCAGGGACAGGGACATCCCCAGCTAGAGCAGGGTGCTCAGAGCCCCAGAATGGTTCCAGGGATGGGGCAGTGACCACCTCTCTGGGCAGCCTGGGCCAGGGGCTCACCACCCTGTCCCTCCTCTTTGCATGGAGGTTGGACTTTAAGGGTCCTTTCCAACCCAAAACATTCTCCCATTCTAATAAACTACAAAGACATTTCCAGAATAACGTTCAGATCTTCTAATGCACATGGGTAAATAACTATACAAGACTGACTAAAGAAAATGGTTTATTTTATAACAAAATGTCACATATTCATTCTAAAATCTTGCATATTCAGTCAGGTTTTATTAAAAGCAAAACATACAGGAGTTTCAGCACATGCCCAGGAAAAGAGTTTTTCTTCCTTCTAGCAGCTTTTCTTTTAAACCAAAACACCAAGAGCTAAAGGGTAAGAGCAGAGCTTTTTAAATTAGTGCAGAAAGCTTTCCTGGTGATTCTCTAAAGGGCTCAGTGCTAGCCTGGGATAAGCACACACACGTATCAGCACAGCGAGCACTGTGTGGGCAATGACCCAAAAACTGTCCTCTGGAAGTGGCTTTTAAAAGTCATCTCTGGTGAAGGACTTGGGAGTTCCAAGCCCCCCTAAAGCCCAGCCTGTAACCCTAATTCCAAACGCTCTGAGAGCTGCTCAAGTGTCTCTGAAGTCACCTCCAGGCTCCTTCCACCCCGCACTGCCGGTGCCCCCGGCCTTTGGAGGATGCTGGGACCAGCAGAAGGTTTCAGCTGGTTCATGGGGTTTCATTTACACCACGGGAGAAAGGGTTTGGTTTGTTTTGTTTTTTTAATAACATAGCAATTTTTACTTTATTCCATAGAAAGCTACTCATAAATATCAAACTGCTCCATCACTGGAGGTGTTCAGGGCCAGGCTTGATGGGGTTTGGAGCAGCCTTGTGCAGTGGGATGTGTCCCTGCCCATGGCAGGGGGTGGGATGATCTTTAAGGTCCCTTCCCACCCAAACCCTTCTGTAATTCCATGATTCCAGACTCAGCACCACCCTAATTCCTGACCATCTGTAATGGACATGGTCCTAAAGCCTCCACTAAATCACCTGCCAACTCACCAAGTGTCACGGTCTGCTCTTGGTGACACTTCTGAAGGCCAAAGCATCAGTTTTAAAAGTAGCTTTAAGATAAATACATTAAAAACTAGAGTCTATAGTAAGAATTCTTCTAAGAACTTAAATTTTCCAGATGGTCTGTGTCTGCAGAGGCAGCATTGTGGGGCACTCAGTAAGGTGGGAAGCTGCTCTAATGTCTGAACAGTGCACATTAATCTGTGAATAAATTGATATTTTTACACTGCCTGACCTCTCTGTATAAAACCTGTGGCTACCACTGACTGAAAAACATAATAGCAAAATATTCCTCTTAGTTCAGTATAAAGTGTTTGTGTTTCCATTAAGCCTATTTTTAAATGCCTATAAAGCAACTTCAGAAACTTAAAAATAGTATTTTGTTATTTGTTATCTATATTTGATTTGCAAGACTTCACTTCCAGCAAAAAAAAAAAGAAGACCTGGGGAAGTTTTCAAAGTGTTATGCTTCACAAAACTCTTAAGTTTTATTAGTATATGCCCAGCAATTTTTTTAATTTCTACTATAATGATAGGCAGTGAGTTTTTTTCACTTTTCATTTCCACACCTATTATTTTCAAATTCAATTTTTCTTCAGCGTTTTCAGTTTTCTTTGGTGATCTTGAAAAACCCAAGTAGTGCTCTGTATGTCAGACTCCTGATGTGCAAGATGTAGGTAACTATATCTCATCTTTCAAAGAACTTTAAGACCTCCAAGTGAGAAGTTAAAAAAAAAAAAAAATAAAACCACCAAAAAACCCCCCAACTATTCTTACACAAAACTGACCTCAGAATTTTCAGCCTGCAGCAGCCAGCTCAGTCACAAGGGTTTTTTTGTTTGTTTGTTTGTTTGTGTCTCTAAGAATGGGAAATACCCTTCAACCCCTGCAAAATATTCACAGGCAAAAAAAAAAATAAATTAAAAGAAAAATCAGTACGACTCTAGGATGGAATTGGAAAAGAAGAACATACCTGTAAAACTGTACTGAAATATAAAACCAGTTCTTATAAGCCAAAAAAAAAAATAAATCACTCATCTCCAGCCATCTGCTGTTCCGTCTTCCTGTGTCAGCTGCAGGTTCCAGGTATTTTTGAGATGTCTGCTCTGGACACTGGGGAAACCCTAAATAATTTTTTTTCAGTGTCTTTTCTTTGTCTTTCTCAGACTACAAACCAAAACTGAAGGCACCTGGCAAAGCAGAACTAGAAGTACAAGAATGAAGCTTTTAGTTCCTCGAAGCTGTTTCACCTACAGGAGAAGAAGCTGTGCTCAGGTGGAGACCCCTGTGTGGAGGTTGGGTTCATCTGGTCATCCCTATCACTAAATACTCTTAAGTTAGTGAGACAACAAATTAATTCTATAGGTCAAGACACTCAATGGCATCTGCAAGGATTGTCTGAATCAGAATATTCAGTATTTGCCTATCTGAGAGAGAATCCACACAGCCAGAGAAGACACTTGTCTCACATGATGCAGCTTATAAGCACATAAGTCAAAACTGAACTCCAAAAACCCAATTTCAAAAATTCAATTGGAAAGATTTTTTAACTTGAATTTTCAAAATTCAAAAATTTCAGTGTAAAGTGAGTGGCAGCTGGGGAGTATGAAGCTCAAAGTGCCACCCCAGGAGCCAGTGCTCCTCACAGCACTGGGGCACCACGAGGGTCAGTGCCCTGCACCACCAGCACATCAGGCTTTGTCCTGACAGCCACTGGGAGCACCTAGGACTAGGAGGCCCATTTTTCCTAGAAAAGTCACTAGTGCCAGTGAGTTTTCTCCCAGAAAACCTATGAATGGCCCTTAACCCTCTTCTCTTTCCTCCCAGCCCCTACCAGTATCACAGGGATGTGGTCTGAGCAGACTTAGCTCTTGAGACTTTTTTGCCTCCTGAGGAAAACTACAATTGGACCACACTGAAAAAAAGGTGTCCTATGGATTCCTGACACAGACTTTCCTCTCCTGCTTGCTGGAAGGAAAAGTTATTTCCATTTTTAGACATTTGGGAGGCACCAGAAAACGTAGTGATGCGTAAGAATTCCTTTGAAATTAAAGTAATGACTTGTGACTGTAAGATTCCCAGTAGAAGGAACTGTAGGCTTCACTTGAAATAGGATTAATAATCTGGAATGCTTACTAAGCCCATCCTGCACTTTGCAAACCAACAGACACTGCAGTAAATTTTTGCAGTCTGAAATATTTACACAACTCCTGAGTCAGCTTCTCGATTTCCCTGCAGTGCTACTGTGCTCCTATTGCACACAGATTAAAAAAACCTGTTTTCATCAGACACCAGTCAAAAAATAACCATAAAACCCAACAAAATAACCTAGAAAAATAACCAATAATGCAGAAATTAAGGGGAACAGATGCCAGTCATGACACAGTCCCGCGTTGTGTTTAATCCCCATGGGTGTGAGAGGCTTGTGCTTGGAAGAAAACTCCAGGATACCTTTCCCAGTGCTTGCAGGACAACAGCTCAGTGGTTTATTGTGGGAGCAGGAGACAGCAGGCAGTGCCCCAGGGCAGACCAGCCCCGGCGCTGCTGCTGCTGAGGTGATTTCTGTGCTCTGTGTGACTCCCACCCCGAGGCTGCTCTGTCACATCACCGTGCAGTGGCACTTCTGGGAGTGGATGTAGTTCCTGTAGTCAGCCAGCTGCTTCAGGTAGAGGTGGGAAGGCCACCTGTGCATCTCCACAAAGCTGCGCTCCTCCGCTAGACAGGGCGACAGAGGGGACAGGGCAACGTCCAACACACAGAGCAAGAGCAGGGCCTGCAAGGGGCCTTTCAAAACGGGCTTAAAAACACCAATAAACACAAACACACGAGTGAAGATGAGGGCTCTCTGTTTTGCTGAGGTCTTTCTGTACTACAGACATAAAGGAGGGGATCCTGCCCCTCTGCCAGCTCTGGGAGACCCCCCTGCAGTG
>NW_008627799.1:4561-8353 GCF_000691845.1 Merops nubicus
GGGGCTCACGGGGCTGCCAGGGGCCTGCCAGAAAGATGGGGGGGGACTTTTTATTACAAGGTCATCCAGTGACAGGGTGAAGGGTAATTTTTAAACTGAAAAAAAGGCAGATTTAGACTAGATGTAAGGAAGAAAATTTTTACACTGAGGGTGGTGAGCCCCTGGCCCAGGCTGCCCAGGGAAGCTGTGGATGCTCCATCACTGGAGGTGTTCAGGACCAGGCTGGATGGGGCTCTGAGCAACCTGCTCTAGTGGGAGGTGTCCCTGCCCATGGCAGGGGTGGGAATGAGATGATCTTTAAAAGTCCTTTCCAACCCAGCTCTATGATTCCATGAGACTCAGAGGATAAAGAAGAGCAAAGGACAGGCTGCTGGCCATGTGGACATCACATCTCAAAGCACACCCTTCTAGTGGTGTGGCACCCTTCTCTCCCTCAGGCCCTTGGCTCCAAGATGGCCAGTCAGGTATCAGCCACCTGCTGGAGACTTCAGAGATCTCATCTGAGAGCCAACAGCTTTACTCCTGCTTTGCATCAGCCCTGGATGACCCACAGATGGTGGAAGCATGGAGGAAACTCCAGGTGGTGGCAGAGCAAACCCGTGGCATGGTGACACTGTGCAGCTGACCCCTGAGCTGCCCTTGCACTCAGTATGTGACGGTGGGTGCTGACAGATGACACTTGTCACCACTTAAGTTTCACAGCAGGCTCATGTGCAGCCTGGCAGCCATCAGGATAACAGTAACATGGAGGGAGAAGTGCTATTACTGTTATTTTCCACAGCTGAAAAGAAAAATGACTAAGCTGTATTGATAATTAATACTGACAGTCACTGGGGATTTGGGATGGGTAAGCAGATGTGCCTGGGCTGAATCCTGAGGCAAAGCAAGGCCACTGTGGAGCAGGAACACCAGTGGGTGACACCTGCCAGCACAGGTGCCCTGCTCTCCCACGTTTAATCCAGCCCTGGCTACACAACATGGACCTTTCAGAAGTTGGGCCACTGGAAGACAGATTCCAGGTGTGAAGCATGGAGGAGCTAGCTCTCCTTCCTTCACTCCTCACAATCCCAACCTCATCCACCATCACACACACACATACAGACCTTCAACATGAAGAACGAGGACCTTTAATGTACTTTGGACCAAACAGAGCTCACTGATAGGGAAATGCCCCTTCTGGAACACACTGGGCTCATGCTAATGGTCTGAATATGAACCCTGGGTCAGAGAGATGCACCCACCAAGACCCCCTGCACCAGGGTGATGAAAAGGCCCACACAGAAGGAGCAAAGTATTTCTAGAATTACATGTCAGTAAATAAATGTGCTGTCTGGGAAAATAAACATCAGTTCCCCAGAAGGACCTGGGTTTATTTAATTGAATGGGCATTAGTTATTTGATTTCATCAAACCTGATGGAAATTAGTGTAGGAACCCCTTTTTCCTCAAAGAACACCCCAATTCTTACAGAGCAGGTACTGGAAGTGACTCAAATGGACAAAATAAATAGATACATAAAGTGGAGGGGTTGACCTATGGTGACCAAACTGTCCCAGCTGATTAATTAATGTGTGGGGACCTGGCCATCAGCACAGGAACCAAAGGACAGGGGGTGTGGCTGCTGGCTATGCTTCTCTTGATGTGTCACCTGCTGCTGGTCCCACAGCAGGGTGGTGAACCACCCAGCCCAGCCTCCAGACTGGAACAGACTGTACAGCCCTAATCCTCCTCTCATGCTGAGCCAGCACTGTCCAGTACCTTGCTTCTGATCCAAGAACTGAACAGAACAACATCACTTGTTTTAAAAGTAAACAATAAATTACCTGAAAGTTCCTGAAATTCAGGCTTTTGACTGAAGATGAGGTAGTTAGTGGCAATAAAATGAAGGAGCCAAGTTGAAAGGCAATCAGAGTTGTGAAACTGTGAGAAGAAAGGAAACACAACACTTAATGCTACCATGCCTAAAACAGATCCATGCCTGCCATGCCAAAATACTTCAGGTATCCAGTGCCAGCAGTTCATGAAATAAAGTTTGGACCACAGGAGGCAACAAAGGAAAAGTCATGGATGAAAACATGGAAACAGATGTAGACCTAAGAAGGAATGATAAAATTCCCTCCCTCAGAGATGTAACCTCACCCTTGGGGCTGCTTTGGCCATGAACCCTGGAAATTTGTGTTTTCTGCACAGAAGCAGCTTCTGAAAATGGCAGGTAAGGAGCATGGCCAGTTGGGTCGTTTTGTCTCTTCTTTCTCCACAAAATCCTGTTCATTTAAGACAATACCCTGCCTGACACTTGTAAGGAATCATGGTTTTATTTTTCTATTCTATTTTTCTATTCTATACTTATTGTCTCTTTTTCTCTTTATTCAGTCTCTTTGATTTTCCTGCTTTTTACATATTTCACTCAATAGTCTGTTACTCAGGAGGTGAGACTCAATATCCAAAGGTTAGGTCTCCTTTTCCACTCACATATCCCAGAATTTTCTTTTTGACTCAAAGAGGAAGTAGTCTATCTCAACTTGCTTCTGGGAGAAGCTGCAAATTAGGCTGAATTCCTGCAGTGTGTGGCTGGTGAAGGAAATGGCAGACTGTGGTATGAACTGCCCACTCTCCAGTAAAAGGATGAAGGCCTCATTTTAACCAGATATCCCTCACTAACAGATCATGTATCAATGTCTGCCTTTGGAAATTGGAATTGCTAAGATCTCTAAAGTATTAACAGCTAAACAAGCCCCCCCCCAATCAAAGTCAACACATAATGGATCTCTACAACACGTACCTTAGCTTTTTTGAGCAAGCTCACCACACTGAGACTCGTGGATGCCAGCTCCCTGCTGGGCATGCTCTGAAGCTGTGTGATAATGTACAGCTCACAGATGTGCTGCAGCCTCATCACTTGGTACATCTCAGCACAGATCAGGAGTGACATGGCCTGGAGAATGCTGGCTGGAGCACAGAACACAGGTTACAGGCATTTCACCTCTCTGACAAGGGGATCAAAGCCACTTTTCACTGAGACATCTGTCAAACACCTAACAATGAGCACAAAACCCAGCTGCTGCTGACCACCTTTGTTTGTTTTTCATTATTATCATGGTAAGTTGGCTGCACCACTCCCTTTTTCTAGATAAATGATTTAATTAAGAGGGAAAAAGCAGCTAGTTATGCATAACCAAGTTAGCTTGGTTATGACACTGACTGGAGGGTAAGTGTAATAAATTGTTTTCAATATTCTGTATCTTCAAGATGCTGAGTGAAGTGCTGCTGGTCTACTTAAAGTAAGTGATGATTGAGGAGAGGGTTTAGCTTTCTAGCTTCTCTTTCAAAAAAGAACCTCTACAGTACATCTATAAGAAAATATGCCTAAAAAAGTAAAAAATTAAATGGAGCACCCATATTTTTAAAAAACATTTACAAAAGTATTTTACTGTTCTTATTTTATTTTTTAAAAAAATGGTATGTTGGCTAAATATTGAAACCTGTTGACAAAGAAACGTTAAGACAGAATGAAAAGAGAAACATGGAAAACCTAAGAATAAGGTAGAATTATTTGAAAATAAAACAAAAGCAAAACCACGTATCACAACATCATTCATTCATTACATAAAATAAAATTCATCTGTATTTAAATTATACTTTATATTTAGCATGTAGATTCTCTTCTCATTAAAAAAGACAAAGGTTAAGACACAAAGAATATTTTAGCTCAGATTTTCTTGCCAAACACTCCAGTTAACAAGTTTTTTTTTCTGGTTTTACATACAAATAAGATATTCATCTGTATAAATAA
>NW_008627799.1:8381-12154 GCF_000691845.1 Merops nubicus
TTATATTAAATTTAACAAAATGCTGTCTAAACAAAATAACATTTTGAAATAAACCAAGAATTAAGATTAGAAAGCAGTTCTATTTTGATGTAGAAAGAAAATTCCACACATTGTAATGTACCAGAAATGAAATTTCATGGGTCTTTTGAGTCTTCCTACATAAGCACAAAACAAATCCAGCATTCTCCCAGTGACATTTCTTCTGCCTGTTCATTTGGAGTACGACTGATTTCTTTCTTTACTGCATGATATGAAAAAAATTCTCTTTCCTGAGGCATTATATATTAAAATACTGGTAATTTTCAATTAAATAAATGCAGCTACACTATTCTCTTGTCAACACCCCACTAAATGAGTAACAGACAGAGGTGTATATTTAAATTTTCTTACCTGGGCAGCAGGAGTCGGTATAAAGGTACTCTAGAAAGGAGAGGAAAGTGTCTTTGGAAACCCCATACACTGGAACCAGAACACTACTTGCTTCTAGATAATTACCATTAAACATAGCTGCCATTACCTCACAGCGAGCTACCAGAACTGCTCTGTGGGCTGGTACAGTGGCACCTGCAAGACAAAAACCTGGGATGGTTGTATATGCACAGGAATATGATTTTAAAGCTCCTATTTTCATAGAAGGCCTTCACTGAATATGATTAAAGCATTTAAAATTCACAATATCCAACAGATAGCTAGTGACACACTCACTTTACATGAGCCAGGATCTTTGCCTCTGCCTAGCAGCCACCAGCAAACAAAAACAAATCCCAAATTTATTACAACAACCTGTTCCCAACACAAGATGCTCCAAACCAGGCAAACTTCTGTGAGTCAGGAACAGGCTTTCAGCTAGCAAAAGCTCTGACAGCACTGCAGCCACACCAGTTTGCACTAACTGCCCCACTGCATAAATATGCAGTGCTGTGAATCGTTATGCAAATGAGCAATTTGTGCTTATCAGTAATGCCACTGGTGATGAATGTGTGCTCCACAAGTCAAACTTTCACATAACCACACCAAGAAGTGAAAGGCAAATTATCCCAGATGAACTTCCATTACCAGCTATGAATTTAACCAGACTAAGCATTTCACCTAAGAATTTCCTGATTCCCTCTTTTCTTACAAAAATCCTCAACAGTTTTTCCAGAGATTTTTCCATTTTGTAGTATGAAAATGAGTAATTCATTTTACTGCAGTACTGGGAAGACCCTGCACAGTTAACTCCCCAAGGTGGCTGAGGTCTTGCAGGGTCCCAGTGAAAATGCTGCCAGCCCTGACACAAGGAACTCTGCAGAGACCAGCTGGATTTGGCAGCCCTGTGTGCCAGCAGGTGCCAAAGAGGGGCCAGACAGGACAGCAAGCAAAGGCAGAATGAGAGCTCACAGTCAGATGTAAATAATCAATATTATAATAAAGAGATCAATTGATGTGCAGATAAATATACTGCAAATATATATACAACATAATACAGATATTATACTGTTAATTCTCTGATTATAGAATCAGAGAATGGTTTGGGTTGGCAGGGACCTTAAAGACCATCCAGTTCCAACCCCCTGCCATGGGTAGGGACACCTCCCACTGCACCAGGCTGCTCAGAGCCCCATCCAGCCTGGTCCTGAACACCTCCAGTGATGGAGCATCCACAGCTTCCCTGGGCAGCCTGGGCCAGGGGCTCACCACCCTCACAGTGAAGAGCTTCTCCCTCATTTCTAATCTCTAGTCTCTCCTCTTCCAGTCTGAAGCCACTACCAGTCACCCTACCACTACAAGCCCTTGCATGAAGCCCCTCCCCTGCTTTTCTGTCGGCCCCTTTCAGATACTAAAAAGCCTCAACAAGGTTTCTCTGGAGCCTTCTCAAGGCTGAACAACCCCCACCCTCACAGCAGGGGGGCTCCAGAGCTGCCCCAGCACTGAGGGGGGTCTCCCCAGAGCAGGGCAGAGGGGCAGGATCCCCTCCCTGCCCTGCTGCCCACACTGCTGGGGGTGAGCCCAGGATGCAGTTGGGGCTTCCTGGGCTGCACTCACATGTGTTGGCTTCTGTTGAGCTTTTCCTCAACCAGCACCTTCAGGTCTTTCTCCCCAGCACTGCTCCCAGTCCACACTCTGCCCAGCCTGTATTTGCTCTTAGGATTGCCCTGACCCAGCTGCAGGCCCTTGCACTTGTCTTGTTGAATCTCATGAGGTTGGCATGGGCCACCTCTCAACCTGCCCAGGCCCCTCTGGATGGATCCCTTCCCTCCAGGATGTTTGCTACACCACACAGCCTGGTGTCACCCACAAAACTCCTGAGGGTGCCTCCATCCCACTGTCTGTGTCACCAACACAGATGTTAAACTGCACTGGTCCCAGCACTGACCCCTGAGGGGCACCACTGGACACTGGTCTCCACTTGGACATTGACCCATTGACAGCAGCTCTTGGAGTGCAACCCCCCAGCCAATTTACAGTGTAAATACTGAGACACACTTGTATATACTGTCTAATTTCCTCCTTAATCACAACACTGTCACCCACCTAATTCCCCAAAGACATCTGGCACCTTTTTATCCTACTCCTATTCACCATTTTATCCTGTTTCTATTCAATTCTACTTCCACACTGTCTAAGCTGCATACAGAATGTGTATATTTCTATAGAGAGGACATGTTAATAGTACTATATATTTACACACATGAGCAATGCACGATGCAGACATGATGTAAGATAGGCAGGAGGTTTTGAATGTTCATGCAGTTGGATACTAACCCACTGGTTAAGAAGTTCAGTCACGTTATGAGTCTTTCATAGACATAATGGGCTCTGTTTTCTGTCTCTCCCAAGTACTTTTGTCAGCTAGAAAGCTCAAAGCAACCCCCAATGATTAAGGAATTAGTTGAAGATTTAAAAATGTATTTGCCTGATCAAGATTCAAGCCTTCAGTTTCTCTTAATAAGTATTTAATTTTAATATAGCTATTGTGGCTGATGAGTTGGAGAAAAAGGCTTGGAAGATTTATCAAGCATTAAGAAAAACTTAACATTTTTGTAGTGAGTAACCACACTTTTTTAAAAAATACTTGTCAATTTATTTGCCAGTCATTTTTTTCCTCTGTAAAATATATACTGGTGTTATGGTTTCATCAGCTCCCCACAAAGGCTCCCTCAGGAGAGGGACACTGAGATGAATTCTTCACGTGACTCAGCATCAGTATTTTGTTCTCTTTTTCAAAGGTCTTTTTGTTCTTTTCTGCATATTAAACAGAACATCTAGAAGGAATCTGCTTGTCCTCCTGTGCCTGTGTTTGAGGGATTAATGCTTCGTATTTGGCTCTGAGATGTAAAGCTGAAAATAATTACACAATTGGCCAGTCTTAAAAGACCATTTCTGCACAACGGGTGGGTGTGGACAAACTGAGAAAATCATTAGCACTTGAAAACCACCTCCTTCTTACTCTCACAGAAGCACATGACACTTCTTTTGCCCTTTAATCTTTAAGTGTGAACACAATTGCCAGAAAAAAAAAGGACACCAGTGACACTGTGTCACACAGGTGCACCCCACCACACTCTGCAGCCAAAATGTGGCCAGAAGATGGCTTCACCAGGTCTAACCTCAGTGCCTGCAAGGCTGAAGGCTGCTCTCATCAGGAGTCATCTATCACACAGAGGCTGCAGAAGCTTGTGACAAACCATGAGTATCAGTACAGGAGCATCTTGGGGAGGGGGCACTGGGAGGACAGTAGTATTTTAGCAGGTATTGGTGGCATCTAGGTTAGTGTCATGGTTACAGGGGCT
>NW_008627800.1:0-7442 GCF_000691845.1 Merops nubicus
CGGGGAAAGGAGATATGTTAAATTTATCACTCTCTGTACTGGGACCTCACTTTCCAGTAATCTTGTTCACATGGGTTGGAGTTCTTCCTCTGCTTCTTGTGAGTGTTGATATTGTTGGCTAGGAAGAAGGATCTGGACCTACAATTAATACACAACCCTGTTTTTCCACATTTTAACATACAGACACACAAAACTTGAGGAAATTCTGTTACTCAAATATTCACTTTTTGTACTTCCTCCGGATTCTTTATAACAAAGCATCAATGACTTGCAAGGAATCACTCCACCCTCACCTCCCACTGGTCAGCCCCAATTCTACAAACATCCGTAGCAAAATCTGCAGCTAATCCATTTTGCTTCAGCAAGGCTGTGCCAATAATTCCCTGCTGTTTATAAAAGGGATCCTCCCATTGCTATATTCAGAAGGAACTCCTGAACTTGGCACCTGTTTAACTTCAGGCAAAGATCTTAATACAGGCGCTTGAACTTCCTTTCATGCATGTATTATATATTTTATCATTTTATCATTACAAGTTTTATAATTTTTCCACTTTACTGAGTTTCACCTGGAACAAATACTCATTGAAGAGTGCTTATTTGCACTACAGTATCAATTAACATCATGGCACTAGTGATAGTTAATGTTCCTTCCCTGACCACACAGTACTAATATTGTTACTGGCCAAGTGCATTGATTATGTTGTAGTTTTACCACTAGACCAGGGGCACGTAGACAGCAGAGTGTCCCTAGTCTTTCTTATTGAGAGGAAAAGATGAAGCCTGAGGGCTTCACTGAGAGGGGCCTGTTACGTTCTGTGGTTTTCATTCCTACTCATCTTTTTGCATTACCTTAACAAAACAGGCCAGCAAAGAATTTATGGATTCCGTCCCATTTTCTCATGTCTCTGCCTCTTTTTCTCAAATTTTACCATGTTGCTTTCCTGCAGTCCCTAGTATATGTGTTCCCTAAAGGAATTTTTTATCATGTTCTCCAAGGGTCTTTTGCAATTACTGTTACCACCTCTTTTTACACAAAGAGCTAAACGCACACTGAGGACTGCTTTCTGTTTTCTGTTCTATTTGATCCTTATTTTTAAATGGAGACTGTGGGTCCTTGATGACCATATTTCTGAAAATTACAGTATGTGCCACACTTTTGTCATATCCACAGCACTGAGATTCCTTGCATTCCTTCCTACCTTCATTATCTTGATCATTTGTTGAAGCTGAATTTGCAGGTTCTCCCATTGTATTCCTGCTTGATTCGTGGGTCCCAGAATTACTCTTGCTGACTTAACCCTTATACTACTGCTACTTTAAAGGCATTGCAGTCCTATTAACTCAAACAAATACTTCCCCAGGTACCAGTCACAAGATTTTTTCCAGGATTCATATGATCTTGCATTCACATAGCATTCTTCTAGGTGAAATAACCTGCTAAGCAAATCTCCCTTCAGTTCTCAGATAACTGTTCTGAGACATTTAAATTTCTTACAGGAGATTGTTCCTGCAGTGTGGCTGGTAATCATAGGCCACTATGAGACAGTGTTTTTAAAAGCTTTGCTATCTTTACTAGTTAAGGAAAGTTAATCCTTAAGGCCGAAAGTCCCATTTTACAAGTTTCTGAAATCAGTGGCCTCAAGGTTTAAGCAATTACTCTTGCTTGCTTTGCAGTCAGGTCAATTGCTATTGTTAAAATCTCCCAAGTTTTAGGAGTAACATGACCAAGCAGGAGTAGCCAGCTCTGTGAGTTCTGTTTTTACCACTGTTTTTCTTGTAACTGCATAACTGGATCAGAAAAGCCTATTTTGTTCTCATGTTAATATGATTTTTCAGTATAGTTGTGGACTGAGTTAATTCTGGGTACAGAAACATTTACATATTCATCATGTATAGTTGGTAGTTGTGTCCTGGGTGTCTGCTATTGAAGTAAGAGGGCTCTCTGAGTGTGCAGAAATCCATCTGTACAATATAGATTTTAGAATCTGTCTTCAAGTTAGTAAATGGTTGGATGAAAAAACTATAAGGTAAACCATGCAAATAGAAACTGAGAACCTACTCTTAAACACAATTAGACTAGTATTACATACCCAGATCAAAAGAGAGACTTTTTTCTGACGGGTTTTATTATTGCAAAGATCCAAGTTAATGCACAACAGAGGTTTTTGGTAATTTTTGCCATTATTTCTACTCATATTTTGCTGGCATACAAGATATATCTACATATTTATTTTTCTCACACCTCTCTTTTTCCATATATCATACAGATACAGGTGAAGAAGGGGATTTTTGGAGGAGATGAACAATGTCATTATTGCTTTCTTCTATTTCCTATCGTGGTTTAACATTAATGTCTGAGTCATCTGATATGGCATGACAATCAAGTCTTTATCTGTATCCATGTGATCTGTTGGGAGCTCAGTTTATTCAGTTTACCATTATCATAATAGCCACTACCACTAATACTGTGCTAGCACAAAGGATGCTTTCATCACTCTTGTAGTGGGGGCCCATAAAAAGAAACAGGATAATAACATCTAGACATTCTTAGGATTAAAATGTTTATGGAGAACATCTTACTATGGAATCTTGGAAGAAGTATTATTCTGCCCATCTGTCTTCATGCTTTTGTGAACCAGAGGACATTA
Organism: Merops nubicus; assembly: GCF_000691845.1. Taxonomy (NCBI): domain Eukaryota; kingdom Metazoa; phylum Chordata; class Aves; order Coraciiformes; family Meropidae; genus Merops; species Merops nubicus. The sequence goes on from NW_008627800.1 coordinate 2,649, forward strand.
TCAGTGCAGGTGCCAGATTTCACTGGAACAAGGTGAACTCTGTAACAAATGAAGTGTGATCAGCCAATCTAACCCCCAATATATGTAAAGGCCATACATGCACTCATGATACTATAGACTTCTCTTTATTTTTAGGCCTTACAGAAGCATGAACATATACTTTCCCTGAGAGATCTACCACAAGTAGTTCAGTCTACTTGAAATATGAAGATAGCTGGAAATCAATTAGGAAAGTAAGTGACAATTCTGTTCTGTGAACTGACCCACTACACCAGTATCCCAAAAGAGTGTTTTTCACAGATATATTTGGGACAAGATGAAGTACTTGCAGACACTGAATACAAGGGATAGAGGCCTTTTCTACAGCAGCAGTTGTCTCAGTTTGGCTAAGTGCTCAAATGAGCTGATGAGAGTTGCTTCCTTGAACATTATTCTTACTAATAAAATCACTTGCTTTTAGTGAGTGGTGACATGGAAAACAAGGCTGCTCTGAACACTTTTTCAGTCAGAATGAGCTGTTAATAATTCTTTGTTGCTGACTATAAAAAGAAATCAAGGAAATGTGTTTAGTGTCGTGACCCTCACACGGGGTCATGTCTTATGGCATGCAAGCAGGATGTAAACTTACCACAGGTAGTGATTCAGGGGTGAGTCAGAAAGGAGGAAGTCCAGAGTGCAAAGGGTGAGGAAACTGGAACATGAACAGAGATCAATGTGGTCCTTCAATTATCTCTGATGGTGCTGGAACATTGTCCTGAGGCTTGTACAGGGTCCCTGTGAACATTGACTTCCCTTGGAGCCATTCATCAGTCCCCCGTCTCTGACCTACAGTCTTCATCTTCCATTCTGCGTGGGAAGTAGACAAGAAAACACGTTGTCGTTTCATATTCCGTGCAAGGGGGAGGAGAAAGCGTTGGGGAAGACCTCTGAGGCTTGCTGATTGGCTAAATGCTTTGTATTGGTTCTTTCTCTGGTTTGTTGGGCAGGAAGGTCTCTGGTGACTAATAATGCTTAATGAGTTTGGTTATGCTTAGTGCTTCCCAAATTTCAGTGATTATGTTATTATTTAATATGATAACGCCACTTTTAGACAAAGTTTATGCTTAGTAAAAGGGTAAGAGAGTGATAAGAAGAAAGGTGAAATTTGGATTTGCAAAGCAGAAATCTAATACAAATTTCAGTGGGAAATTTTGGATTTGTATGGATAATACTTGGAAGTAGAGCAATAAAACTTGTTGGAATCAGAATACATTTTAATGATCTTATGAGGTGCCAGCTTTTCAGAACTGGAGTGAGTTTTGACTGAAAAGAAAGAACAGAGAAAAATTATATTCTTAATAGGTGAGAAATTAATAGTTTTGAATACTTGTATAAATGTAAGTAAAATAATAATACCATTGAAGTATGAATATTAACAAAATTGTATTAAGCATCCTATGGAGCCTATGGTGGCTGCTTAATAAATATATGAAGTAGTTGCTGTGAAGATAAGACCATTAAAAAATGCTTTTTAGGAGTTTTTCTGGGGCTGGCACTCATTTAGATTTTTACATAGCAGTGCTGTCAATGAGATACACCATTATTCTTACTCAGGAAGACAACTTTTCTATCCTTTAAAAAGTATGAAATGTATAGGATAAAGCAGATCAGTTATCAAAAGCTGACATCTAAATGCTATGCAGCTGTTTGGCCATTGATGAGGCAACTTGAATTGTGCCCACTAGTGACCTGAGAGCCTGTGGCTTGTAAAAGAGTTTGGTAGTCTGAGAATAGGTTTATCATAATTCTTGTAGACCAGAGGCCAGAATAAATTATGAGTCTTGGGCACTTCTGTGTCTTTGTGAAGAAAACTTTTTTTTCTGTTTCAAATATAAGCCACATTTTTTATTTTTTTTCCCAAAAATGTAGTAAAATTATTTAGCAGAAGGAGAATTCCTTGATTCCTATGAAATATTAGCTATTGTATATTTATCAGCAGGTGATTAACACTTTGTAAAAACGTATCTTATACCCAATATCTGGAAGCAGAGAATTTAAATGATACCTGGTAAACAACCACTCCACAGGGAAACTAACAGTTCTGAGTAAGCTTAAATAAATGTGTCTTGCTTGGGATCAATGTAAGTGTGCTTGCTGCTTCCTGATCTCTTTTTCCATCCTTTCTGCCACCAGCTTCAGCTGTTTACAGCCCCTGAACTAAAGATGGCTTAAAACTGCAAGGAAGCCAGGAGCTTCCATGTGGAAGTGACAGGAAAGATAAAGAATTGTGATTAGCCATTGGACAGGACTTCAGGAAATGAATTTGTGGAAATTAAGATTAATGAACCATTATGGAATGAGGGAAATTGGTAGTTAAGAGAAGTTACAGATAAATTAATGAGACAGTAGAGCATCTAGTGTGGATCAATAGAATGACTACAGGTAATTGCCTCCTCAGCGACTGTAGCCATAATGTGGCTTGCCACAACGTACACAGATCTGGTGTTCTAATTGCTGAAGTACTGCATGGTGAGAAATTTAATTCCTCTAGTCTCTTTGGAACTATTTCTTGCAAAGTGATCACATGCAGGCATGTCTTGATATCATAACTGGAGTCTTCCTGGTGGATCTACATGGATTGTTGTCAGGGATGCATTGGCATTGTGGCATGCAAAGCAGACAGAGCTGTGGCATGTGGTAGCATGTTTCGGGAAGCAGAAATCTTTGGTGAGAGGAAGCATAACCCCTAGCGTGTAGGGGTGTGGCTATTTAAAAGCTGAGGAGGTTGTGAAAAAATGTGTATCTGCACTGAATAAAATTGCCCGTAGAACCACATGTAGGTTACAAGACACAATAATTTGTTTTATAGTAACTATCAAAAAGGAACAAAGCAATTTGACCAGTTGAAGACTAACATGCAAAAGAGTGTGTCATAATCCATCTCGTGTGAGATTAACTGAAAGAGTTGATTATTGTTAGTCATTTCATTACTGTAACAAAATTCAATATAATCAAGTATACTCAATATGTTTGAGTACAATAAGTATGTATACATCCATACTGCTAAACACAAGTCGAATTAGTTCTAGAAATTAAAAATATTTGCCTATTTTCAAAATAAACGCCAGGTTGGCACTCCTTTCCTCAAAAAAAAAAGAAAGCTGTGAAGCAGTTTGAGTCCAGAGGATAGCAATGTCAAAAATCAATAGCACCAACTCTATCCAAGAAAGGTTGTAGAATCATGGAATCATAGAATCATAGAATGTCTGGGCTGAAAGGGACCTCCAAAGGTCATCTAGTAAAACACCCCTGACACAAGCAGGGACATCTCCAACTAGACCAAGCTACTCAGAGCCTCATCCAACCTGATCTTGAAAGTCCCTAGGGATGAGGCCTCCACCACTGGTCTGGGCAACCTATTCTAGTGATCTATCACTCTCATACTGAAGAACTTTTTCCTAACATCTAACCCAAATCTACCTCTTTCTAGCTTAAAGCCATTCCCCCTCGTCCTGTCACTCCAAACCCTTGTGAATAGTCCCTCCCCTGCTTTCTTGTAGGCCACTTTCAGGTACTGGAAGGTTGCTGTAAGGCCCTCCAGGAGCCACCTCTTCTCCAGGCTGAACAACCCCAACTCCCTCAGCCTGTCCTCACAGGAGAGCTGCTCCAGCCCTCTGATCATTTTTGTGGTTCACTCACATTCCAACAGCTCCACGTCCTTCTAGTGCTGGGGGCTCCAGAGCTGGACACAGGACTCCAGGTGAGGTCTCACCAGGGCAGAGCAGAGTGGCAGGATCACCTCTCTCCATCTGCTGGCCATGCTTCTTTCGATGCAGCCCAGGATTTGATTGGCCTTCTGGGCTGCTGCTGCACATTGGTGGCTCATGTCCAGGTTCTTACTTACTGGTACCCCCAAGTCTTTTTCTAATGGACTGCTTTCTAACATGTCCTCTCCCAGCCTGTATTGGTAATGTTGGTGGTTGGGTTTTTTTGTTGTTATTGTGGTTTGTTTTGATGTGGTTTATTTATTTGTGGTTGGTTTGGTTGGATTGTTTGGGTTTTTTTTTGTCTACAGAGGACAGACAACACTTGTGAAAGCAGCATTAAAATTTCAAAAGTCTCTTCTGCTGCTCATTTCTGTAATTTGTAAGGGATATGATCAACTGTAACTGCAGAATAGAGAAATAAACAAAAAATCTGGAATTCAATCTTACTAGACAGAAGCTAAGGAACAGCCATTTTATCCTCATAATTTCCTGCGTAATCTAGACATTTAGTTAATTATGTAGAATAAAATGCAAGTATTTCTAAACCACAGTTTTCAATAGTATTGTACAAGGGAATAAGTCAATATGAATAGCTTTGATTTCTGTACAGGATTTCATATTAGTACTGTTTTATGTTTCATATGTGATGACTTGAGTTTGTAAACTCCTTCCCCTCTTCCTTGGGAGTTTGGCTGTCTGCAATCCAAGACACAGATGCTTCACTCTCTCTCAGACTTGTGAGGAAATTGCTGAATTAGCTGAATTACCTCTGTGCCCAGTAAGGTCATGGAGCAGATCCTCCAGGAGGCACTGCTGAGACAGAAGACTAGTGAAGAGGTGATTGGGTACAGTCAGCATGGCTTCACCAAGGGCAAATCATGCTTGACAAACCTGGTGGCCTTCTATGAGAAGGTCACAACATTAATAGATGAGGGGCGAGCAACTGATGTCATTTACCTGGACCTGAGCAAAGCCTTTGACACTGTGCCCCACGACATCCTGGTGTGGTTTGGAGACATCAGGTCTCCAGACTGGTGAAATATGGGTT
>NW_008627801.1:0-30710 GCF_000691845.1 Merops nubicus
GCAGCACTTGAGGTTATGGTCTAGTGGTCAGGGAGATGCTGAGATGAAGGTCAGACTTGATGATCCTAGAGGTCCTTTCCAACCATAGTGATTCTGTGATTTTTCAGCGCAATAAATCCTCTCGCCTGGTGTAGAAGTACCCACATGGCTGGGCCAGGCTCTATCAGCAACATCCTCTCCCTCAAAACCCCAGGAAAGCGCGTTTCTTCAAGTTTTTTATCAAGTGATAATTTGGCCTGCATAGCTTGCTCAACAGAGCTCAAGGGAACCAGTGATATAATGTGGTCTCAGTGTGCATTTTATCACCTAGCTCTGTGAACACAGATTACAGTCAGGTCTATTTACCTGGCGTACACTCAGTTGTGCATTCAGTAAGACACTATTATTTTGGCCTTCTTTCACAGGTTTTCCTACAAACGTGTCACCACCTATTTTTGATCTCAGCATTATAGTAACAGCTACTCAGACAGAAAACAGGCGCGCAACTTAAAATGCTAAATATGCAAAAATAGCCCTAAAGTCTCCGTTTGTACAAAAGGTAACAACAGTTCTCTATATCAAGAAACAAACACCACAGGAAATATATCTGCACCAAAACTTAATTCCTACATGGTTAATGTTTGCTTGCAGCATCCCCAGAATGGTACACTCAGGAAAGAAGTCCTAACAGATATACAATTGCCTCATAAATTTTTAATTGACCCTCCCAGCTTCTCTTCACATAGAACTTTGCACTTCAGCTGCATTTTTCAAGATACAGTCCCTTGGTAACATTTCTAAATAGCAGCCACTGTCCAACAACCTGTTAAAGCCAACATGCATTAACACCTCTACCCCCACTGTCTGCAAGGGAAAAACTGCAACTTCCAATACAGATACTGGTGCTCTCTTGGACACAGGTAATGCATTAGACAGCAGCAGAAATGTCAGCACCCACAGAAATATCTTCATATCTGCCACCAATCCTAAAACCAGCATAGCTATCCCTAATTTCTTTGGCAGAGCTTTTTTCTTTTTTTTTTTTTTTTTCCACAGTGAGACCACAGGTACAAACCCAAAAGCTCATTTTTTAAAATGCAAGGGTTTTCTAAAAAAATCTATTTTCTTGTTGCTGTTTTTGTAAATAGGCAGGTCAGAGCAGGGATAAACAGCTTAGCAGTGTGAAGTATTAAGTTAAATGGAGCATTCAGCCCAGTTACACCAACTTACAAGTGACTACATATTAACTGCTTTGGACTATACAGCATTATGCAGGTAGAGTAAAGGATCTGATGGAGAACCTAAAACTAATCTTTGATCACAACAAAAAAAAGATTTCTAAATGCCATCAACATCACCACTTACAGAATTTTGATAACCTTGCCATTTTGCCTTCCAGAGTTGAGAGGCTTCAGTTAGGTATTGTCAAAAGAAAAGTATCTCCCTAAAGGAAGGCAAGTTAAAAGCCACACAGATAATCAAGTATGGATACTATTCAAAACCAGACTGAGACTATTTTAAACACAGCAGATGTCGATGAAGGTTTACACTTTTTAAAAGACTTTTAAAGAAGTTTTTTAAAAGACTTTTTAAGAATGACAGTCAATATAAACCACATAGAAGTGCAAAAACTTGTAAACATTTATTGAGAATCTTCCTCTCCTAGTTTTTCTACGCTGCTACTGTTAACACAGACGTTTCTACCAAATGTCTTTCCCTGCTGAAAAACAGGTAAAGGAACAGTCTTTTGACACTTCAGTGCTTTGTTTTACAAAAACAGTTGTACTGGTCCTTAATTTGTCATTTTCTGACCCACTAGAGCTGGCAGCTCTGACACAGTGTTTGGCATTAACTGTGGACAGAGCAGCTGTACCAGGCACAACCAAAACAGTTTCTAACATGGAAAACATGGTTGATGAGTCATCTCTGAATGCATTTTAATACAGAAACTGAAAAATTTTACCTTCAATTGCCAGTAAAGCAAACACTCATTAAGGCTCAGCACAATGAATCCATTACCCACAGAGCCAGTGCACACTGTCAACAGCCATTTCTAGTTTTCTGGGATTTTACATTCCTCAAACAAAAAACACATTTCGAGCTTCTGAAACTAACTATAAATAGTAAGTAGGGATTTACGTTGCTGTTTTCAACAACATTCAAAGCACTGTATGCTCCTATACTAACTTATCCGTGTGTCGGATTCTATAAACCTACAGGTTATGCACTAAACTTTCCAGTATTTCTAGGACTCATCTGCTTGTTAAAGCACACTTCTCTTCCACCAAGCTGGGAACTCAGCAACCGTGGATCCTAAAATGAAGCTTCAAAATGATATCACTAAAGGTTAAAAAAATACCACATTGTCCATCTCCCTTCAACAGATGTCAAGCTGTGAAGAGCAAGAGAAATGATGTCATGAATGTCAACCGTATTAGCACTCTTACTTAGGAGGTGAACTGCAACTACCAACTTACTTCTCTTAGTTCTTCCTATGTCAGTTTTGTCACAGCTCAACATGTTAAAATAACAATAATACTTATATTTGTATTAAAAAGAAAAAAAAAAAAAAACCAAAAAGAACAAAACTGTATCTAATTGTGCTCTAAAGACCTGATCATTCGCTTCACTGCCCTCCATGGGATTTGGATCATGACATTCCATAACACTCAGAGTTTATATTTTAAAGCCAAAATAAATAGGTGAGATTTATAAGTTTTTATACTGCTTCAATTCTTGTGTAGTTTAATATAATTCTTTTATATTATGCCCATTATTTAATATTAGATTACGTTGTTATAACATAAAAGTGTCTAAAGTATGAGAAACTACACACTCCCATGAATAAGGTAGGCTTAAGCATATATAATAATTCAAAACTGAATCTTTTGAGGAACTGGATTATACAATCAGCTCGGTAAAGTATTCTTGTGCAATGACCGTGTGTTGAAGGAATAGAGTTTACAATCAATAAAAGACACAATCAAGGCAAAAACTATCCTAGAACTTTAAAACACCTTGAAATGGTTTTGTCTAAAGTTTCAGCTCTATTTTAGGAAAGAAGTATTGCAGGTCTTATTTTTATATATAACTGTTTCATGTTTAAATTAAGAAAAATAAACACTTCAAAAATATACTACTTATAGTAAACAGCAGAAAAAAAGAGAAATTGCTTAATTGATCCATTACTTATTACAGATACACACCACACTCACTCTTCTTTTGAAAGCAATTACAGTATGTGTACTAAAGTTTATGGATTGCACAGGGTTCCCCAAAATGGTGAGCTATACTATATGTATCTTATTTCAGAAACAGAATTGCTTTAACTGTTTTCAGTAAGGCAAAGAAATTAAATGAAATGTTGATGTATAAAGGTTTTCCCTGTTTTATGTGAATTACCTGAGGCACAGCTATATATACACAATCCCCAGCAAAGGATTTGTCCTACATAACCTGTAATCTTTCACTATATTATCAAGAGGATATCTTAATAAAAAGATGCTGTTAATCTATGTATTTCAATGGCAGCAAACTAAATGAGACACTGATACATTACTATCAATGCACATTAAACTCCTGATACTAAGCTGCAGGTTGTGAGTACATGCTTATTTTCTTATGAGTAGTTTAAAAAAAGAAAAATATCAGATTAAATAACACTTTCTTCAACTATGAAGGAAAATAAGCGTTCCATGTAACTCCTTACAAAATTTAAAAGCTGTCAGTGATTAATGCTGTTCTCAACAGCATTGCAGGCTCAAGAGGCAGAGAAATCTATGCAATTCTTTCAATCAGGTGAAGAGCCACCATTTAAGACCTAGCTACACTGGGCTACACCAACACCACACCACAATTTAACTACACTACACCCAAGATATGCTATCCTGTTCTTGAAAGACGTCCGTTACCTTGAGGGGAGACTCGAGGTTGACCCCTAGGATTCTGGAGTCAAGGATACAAAGGCTCCGAGGCCAACTATACTCCAACTGAAAAAGAAATCTTGGCAGCGTATGAAGGAGTTTGAGCTGCTTCAGGAGTGATTGGCACTGAAGCACAGCTCCTCCTGGAGCTGTGACTACCAGTACTAGGCTGGATGTCCAAAGGGAAGATCTCTTCAACTCATCAGACCACCGGTGCTACATGGAGTAAATGGCTTGCAGTAATCACACAGAGAGCTCAAACAGGACATCCCAATCACACAGGAATCTTAGAAGTGATCATGGATTGGCCAGAAGGTAAAGACTTTGGAATGCCACCAGAAGAGGTAGTGGCATGTGCTGAGGAAGCCCCACCAGATAATCAAATTTCAGATCATGATAAGCAATATGCTCTGTTTAGTGATGGATCTTGCCATCTTCTAGGAACTCGCTGGCACTGGAAAGCTGGAGTCCCACACAATAAGACACAGAAGTGGCTGAAGGAGAGGCTGAATCAAGTCAATTTGCAGAGGTAAAAGCCATCCAGTTGGCCCTAGACATTGTGTGGCCAGTGCTCTCTCTCTATACTGACATAATAGGGTCTTTAAAAGAATCTAGTATTATGTTATCCAATTATTTTTCAAATTCCATTGGAGAGGAACGACAAGTTCTGTAGCTCTGTTTTACTGAGAGCAAGAAACCACATTTCCATGCACAGCTCTTTATTAAGAATAAGTTGTATGAGTAGAACTTGTCAAATAAATCCCAGCTACAGTTAAAGCATCAAAATGGCAATTCAAATTGTTTCTATATTAAGCACACAGTGCTTATCAAGGATATAACTTTCATAATCAACTAATGTAATTACATATGTATATTATATAATAATGTAGTTACATATGTATTTTACATACATGGTTTGTATGCAATGGTGATGATGCAGTATATTAACAGACTGTATTTAGACATGCCATCAGCCTTCGTGCAGTTTAAATATCTGGATGCATCTCTAGTCTTCTCACCTGCTCAATGTTTCATTGAAACTAATAGTTTACAAAGAACATTGATTAGAGTTCCCTGGATACAAACCACAGAAAAGTCACAATCAGGAAGTGATACCGCAGAAAAATAAAGGAACACATAGAAAAGCAATAGTGATAGAATTTCCATCAGTTTGTGTTGTTCCAGTTTGACTGCATATATCAGCAAGACTGTAAAAATCCAGTTTTCACCTCCTATTTGTTTGTAACGCTTCGTGAAGACTGTGGTAACTGGAAAGAAGCAGAAAAACATCTTGTCTCAGTGAAAAAGCCCGCCATTGCTATTAGATGCTGGAGTCCATCCTCCTAACAGCTTGTGACAGCAAAGATCCTCCAGGACTTGGTTTCCTGGTAAGTTCTCACCTTTTCCCTTTGCCACTTCAGCTTAGCACTTTTGCGCTGAGCCAACAAAACTATGTGACATATACCAGAGGAAGCTTTGTGGTAAAAATCTATAACACAGTCTTTATGGATATTATTGACGAACGAGGACTCAGTTTTTCAGAAGACCAAGGGCAGCTCTTTAGTGAACTAAATGGGAGCATTTGTTATGTGTGATTTCCTGATAATGCAAATCACACGTGCTAGTCATTCTACTGTAGGCCCAAGAAAAAGATGCAATGATGTGGAAGGCAGATTGGGATAGGTTCTTTCACATCTTGTGGTTAGAGACCCAAAAAAGGAGAGCTGTAGTATCTGAGTCCCACTTTTCAAGTATTTCTGGCGATCTTGCACCACTACCTATGACATCACGTTGAGAAAGAAGCTCAAAAGAGAAAATTAAGGTCCTGGACAAACATACTGTGCTCCACATTTCTGGGCATCACTCAAGACCCGGTTGTACTTGAAAAGACAGTAGCTTGCAATGCCTTCTGATAAGGAGTCCATAGCACATCCCTGTGCCCTGTCTAACTCCTCCAGAATGAGGGCAGTCTGAAATACAGCACAAATATGTTGAAGTGTAGCTTTAAGCTCGAACCTAAGCAATACCTCTGAAAAAACAGGAATAGAAGTGGGCAAATCTAGAATTAAAAACAGATTTATACCCCTGTTTGACTGACAGGGCAGACAAACCCCAAGGATGTTTTCTGCACAAGTCAAATGAAATAGAAATAAGGAACCATAAAGGTCAATACAATGACTGTGCAATACATGTGTGTACTAAATGAGTAATATGCTCCAAAAAGGACTGCACTGCAGATACTAGCACTCAAACAGAAAGCCACAGACAGAGGTTAGCCCCATACTGAGCATTTTGGGAAAACACTCAATACCTCCCAAAACTGCAGAACAACTGCTCACAGCAAGCTCATATGATGGATCGATATATTAGTAGTTACCTGCTGCTGTAGGGCATAACAGCTCCTCTAAATACTGAGCCATAAATTGACTTTTCCAGTGGTAAGTAGCAGTAGTATTTAAGAATTAATAATTCATTATTAATTACTAATTTTATTAGCTATAATGTAATTTGGCTTACGAATGTTTCTTTCCCCACAAAGACTTAACCATCATTTCTCCTTTTTTAATCTCAGCACTCCTACAGTGATTATGTGTCTTTTGTTATGCTAAAACCCTTCTGCTTTGAAACATTCACCTCCCAAATACCACAGTCTTCCTGTTATTTTTCTTTTGTGTAAAGCAATGCAAAAACAGGTACCTATTTTCACTTCAGTGGGAGCTTCTAGCTCCCTCTGTGAGTTTTAGTGAAATGTTTCATGCCTCAGCACTTAAAAAGTAGGGCATCCAAAATCAGTGGTCCCTTTGGAACACATAGTTCACTATTTCATCTTAACCATCTCGCCTTCTGTTCTCAGCCAAACTCCTCCTCCTGGGTTAGTATCTTCTATCTGCACCACTTGCAGTACTACAGCTCTGACCCAGGGCATAGCTGTGTAGAAAAAGACTTGATTATCTCCTGAGAAAACTGGGTTTGCAAACACTGCATGAGGCTTTTATCCAGTGTTTTACCCAACATGTGGCTCCCCAAGAAGTGGTGGACTGCCTTCTACCCCAAAATACCCAACCAGAGCTCTTCTCCCAGCCGCAAATGATGACATGCCCCTTACTAGCTCACTGTGCTGATTTGTTCTGCTTATCTGCCACCATACTACCATTGCAGGAATCAAGGAACCAAGACACCAACATAATCTTACAGCCTCTACCTTAACAAAATCAGACTTAACAGAGGGAATTGCAACAAAGTCCTCACCCACCTCCACTCCCACTTCTCTGTTACCCAGGACAGGTAGCTGGCCCTAGAGGCACACAAAGGTGCATGGACATTTATGGAGACCTCCTCCCATCACTCCCACCTCACCCTATTCCATTTTCAACCTTCTGCTTTTATTAGTATATGCCTTTTCACCTTCTGCTTGCACGCTCTATGCATCAGAATCAGTGTCTTCCATCCTATCTTGACAAGCAAGGCCCTGGGAATGGTCTTCAAATGCCATGTATTTCCTCAACATAAATAGCAATATGCTGCAAGAGTTAGACCATTTGCTTTGCACCTTGAACTACTTTTGGCTCGCAGATTTGTCATCTTTCTTAATTGTCCAATACTAAATTTAATACATACTCATTAATACAGTAATTGTTTAAAATTATAGCACAGCTTGTGTCAAATTGGAATATATCATCCAGGCCTACAGCTCTGGTCTAGTAACTCCCTGTATCTTGGCAGGGAATAGGCAATCTCTTACACAAATCAAAATGGTAAAAGAAATCTTTTGTTACACTAAAAATGTGAAACTTACTGCCCCAGTGTATGAAAAGGACTTTTAAAAAAAGATTTAACTCTGCATTATCTGTATCTGACTTATAATCCCACAAAATAAATTGGTGCCAAAGAAGATGCTTAGATCAATTGTCTAATACAGCAGGAGATTGCCCATGCCAGGATTTGTCCAAATTGGGTTAGAGAGGAATACCAGAGAGGAGGCCACAGGGATCTTCTCATTAAATTACCCAAAAGAGGTTCCTTCCAGGCTTTGGAAGAAGCACTGTAAAATACCAAACTAATAACATGGCAGCAGTATCTTCCTACTTCTACAGTTTTGCAAAGATACACTGTCTAATGCACGTGAAATAATGGTCTGCAAGCATAAGAACTGGCACAGAAAAGCCAGCTAAAAGTAAAAGTAGTTTATAATCTCTATTTAAATTACTTTAGTAGACTTACTAGAACTTTACTAAGACATCACACATTTGATTAATCAAAAATAATTCACTTCCTATGTTTTCATGGGTTTCATTCCTTAACCGTGAACAATTTCCATGTTACTGCTAAATATGGCCCAGAAATAGATTCATGATTAGTCCCTGGAACTTCATCTGCCCTTTCTGAGGTTGATTGTGTCAACATTTGAAATAATGACAAAGTTCTTGCATAATAGTAGTGCATTACTAAATGTAAAAGAGGTCCCGATTCCATTATCACATCTGCTCAAGTTAGAAAAAACTCCAAAACAAAACCCATGCAAACAAGTTTAGGGTACAGAAACAGAATTCTCTTGATACTATTGATATTGCTCAATTCTTGTTACAGAGATCTGATATTGCTTATGATACAAATGTGACTGTTTATGCTATAGTACCTGCCATAACTCAGCCTGTTACTGTGACATGTTTGCGTCTTTAAATTTTCATTTCTGGGAAAGGAGAAGCTTGCACATTGTTTCTTCATTTTGTTAATTGTGTTCATTTCTTGCTCGTTTGTTTTTCTATTCACTGTATTCAGCTCCCATTTCTGTTTTTATCTCCTACACGCCATGTATTTCTAGAAAATGATTTTAAATTTCAGGTTTTTTTATTTCTCATAAAAAGGAAGGTAAAGAAATTCATCACAGCAAAGAATAATTATCCAACAGATCTTGAGTATTTTTTTTTGCATTCATTCTCTATTTTTTTCCTTCATAGGAAAAATGCTGGTAGAAGCTGTTTCCATTCCCGTATGGTCACCACTACTAATCACACAGGTGTTGATTCAGCCTGTGAAAATGTATTGCAATGAGATATTTACCTTCTGACCTCCAGTCTCTGCAGTTCTTTTGTGGAAGAAAATACCAATGTTTCCCAGACATAAATGTGTTTATATGGAAACAATACCAGGGAAAAAAAGGTACAGAACGTGCCTTCTAACCCTGTCTTGTCAGAGACAGCACTTTTGTTTTTGTTTTTTTCTTTCTTTCCACAGTTTCTAGCTGGGATTTATCTTTGCTACTGTCATAGGTTTCTTTATGCCACCTCTTCTTACAAATTCTCACAAATGACTCAAGAATGACTTGTGACTTGCTAAATAATTAAGTCAGAAACCCTGTAGTAGCAAATGTCTACAAAGCTGTGAAGCCCAAAAGAGAGAGACGAGAAACTGCTACTACACATACTCTCATTTGAGCCATTGTCAACAAAGGCTCCCACATATCTCAAGTCAACTTGGTCAAGTTTAGGAACTGTCTGAAGATATAGAGCAGATATTGTGGGGAAAAGATAAAATCATAATAATTTTCTATTCTATCTAGTAACTGCTTAATATTTTTCTTTAAACATTTGAGTATTTCATGGAATGAATTAAGATTGGTATAATTTTCTGGTGTTTCATTCAAAGTTGGGATCTACTTTGATGTAGAATTGTTCTCGGGAGTTAACATTAATCTTCAATTACAATAAACATTCTGTTTAGATGCTGTGTTATCTGAGGGTGTGGTACTTTGACAAAAGATGAATTTAAGTGTGTTTTGGAGAGCTGTTGGGTTTTTAAACTGATTTTTCTATAGGTAGCTCTGTGTCATTTTTGAGAGATATGAGGGTGTCTGGAAATGATGTTGGAGCAAAATATAAAATGAAATAGAAGTGTTGTTTTGGAGAATACTAATGGAATGATTGCCATATGAATAGTTAATATATTTGAATGCCCATATATCTCCTCTCATCTTTCTATCTCCATTTCAATGACAATGGGGCATTAACAACAGCAATTCTGACACACAATTATATATAAACAAAATGTTAATTGTGTCTCTGGTTTACAGATATACCTAGTTACACAAAGATTTGTACCCATGTACCCCTACCTACAAGTGCAAAACACCTTCCACATACAGAAATTGAAGCTCTTTACCTTAGGCCATCACTGAAATGAATGGATTTTGCATGAGGGAGAAGTCTAAAATCAGGTTCACATATTTTGTACTGGATTTATTTTCCCTACTATGACTACGAACAGAGGAATCTTTATAACAAATCATTTGGAACTTGTGTCAAAATAATGATGTCCACACAGACACAGATGACACAATTACAGTAAAAAGCATGTGAACTGTTAGTTATAAATATGTTTTGTTTAAAAAGAAAGGAATAGTGCAAAGCTTTGTATGTCAGACTTCAAATTTCAAGGTGATCACTGTTACCAGTCTTCTAAACTCAAGAATTTGATTCACATCTCCTTTTTACTAGTGCACCTTGTATAATTTCTGCAATGTTACACACACTGACAGTTTGGCCCAATATTTTCAAGACCGTTGGTGCAGTTTTTGAGATAACCAAATCAATATACACCGCCAAAATAGCCCACATGATATTCTTTAGCATCAAAGTCTTCAGACTTAGAAAGTGCATAGCCATGTATGACCCTTCTCTGGGTTTGTGTCAATGAATTTAGGATATTGTTCAAGTCTGAAACAGCTTGGTCTTTACCCGTATTTTAAATGTCAAGGGTGTTATTTCTGAGTGGTTAAATCAGTGTGATACAATGATGAATGCAGGTAAAATTTGACTGTACCGTGTGAATTTAAATGAAATAGGTTTCTAGTTATGAACTTGGGAATAACATGAATAAATTAATTAGAAAGTAAATTCATACTTCATTTTATAGTGATTTCTCATTCTATCTCAAAGAAATATATATGTGTGTCCTGCAGGAGCAATGACTGCATGCACAGGGAACCTACTGCAGAATTTCTAAAAAATTGTTGCTGACACTGACATTACACTTTTTTCAGTTACATGGTTGTGATAATTTTTTTGTATATTACTTTCATTATTTAAAAAAAAAAAATCAGTACTTTTTCATTCATTTTGAATGTAAATGAATGAAAATGAATAAAGTAAATTTGTTCAGGGCACTTAAGTTCTCTTTCCAGAAAACATGTATTAACTATGTGTAGTTAACTATGTGTAGTTAACTATGTGTAGTTAACTATGGAAAGCAGATGAAGAGAATCTATAAGCAGAATTATTTTTTTTTACATACTTTTCACTGCTACTATGTCTGAAGGAAAAAATTCTGCTGTCAAACTCAGTCCATTCTAAAGAGCGAATGTGCCAAAATTCTATCTTACTGTGAAAGTATTGAAGTAGAATGAGATTTTCAAACTTCTTTGGGGGAAAAGCCTTCAGGAGCCACTGGACAATTAAGTCCTTTGCATTATATGAGCTAAGCTTTCCTGTCAATGCTTTCAATAGGAACATGACAGGATATTTTTTATAAACGAAACAAATTTCAATCATGAAATAAAATATTTTCAACAAAAGGTATTTTACTAGTTCTCTCTGCAACTTACAAAGATAATTAAGGCTATGGTTACAGTTTTTTTCTTCTCATTGTAGAAAGCAGTGAATTTCAGCTAAGACTTAAACAACCTGTCATTGTGACTTGTGCCTGGAGTGAACAGCATGCATTCCTATACCTACAGCCTTTGGTTGGCACCATTCACATTTGCTCCTGGGCTCAATTCTGAACGGCACAGTTTAAAAGTAGTATAAATAGGTGTTCATACAGATTGTTTTCTTTATTCCTTTCCAATATCTTAGCCCCACTTCCAGTATATGTTTAAAAAAAAAAAAAAAAAAAAAAAACAAAAACCAACAAAAACAGCTCAGGGTTTCAATGGCTTTGGCTCACAATCAAATACAGCTTTTGAGCTTTTGCCAACTTTAACCCCTGCTACTGTTTCAAGTAGCTGGGATACTATTGCCCTACTATTGACAGATGTTCTTAAATCAAGCCTGATTTTCACAGGATGCTTAATAGTAAAATGAAAACACCAATGTAGATAACCGCATGTGCATGCACACACACTCCGGAGTACCTGACAAACATAAGTAAAACATGTGCAAAGCCCAGCTGCTCAAAAAAAGAGAGATCCTTGTGCAGTCTTAGGTGTTTCCTCAAGCTTGGGCAGCTGTGATGCAAATCTTTCTCCACTCCTCTCTTCTTTCTGTACCTTTGAAGTTGTGGAGGAGGCAACATCTGCCAAAGTGCATCGGGCAAATTGGCACTCATGGCTGAGCAGTGGCTCCCTTCTAAATTTATTTGCAGAGGTTGATGCAAATGCAGTACAACCAAATAACCATGATGAACCTATCTACTCATAAAGATTAATTGGTTCCATTTGTTGCTTCTGTTGTTGTTGTTTAAAGAATCAATCTAATTTTTGTTAATATTTTGCAGAAAAGAATATTATTTAGACTACTATGAGCATTCACCAATCTCCCTCAAAAAAACTGCCGAAGATAAAATTGCAAATGTGTAATTTATCTGCTCAGCCATGTGTTTCAAAATGAAATATATTTCTCTGCATACTCTAACCAACAAGCCACCCAGTAATATCTTAAGACTGTGTAATATCAAAATTAAATATGTTTTCATAACTGCAGTTGACTGGATCATAGCTCAATGTATTTTCTTTGCCCAAACCAGGCAAATCGGAGTGGGACGGTAAAACTAACAGGTACATTTCCCTTGGGAATTAATCAAGAGCCTACATGGAATACACACATTGAATTCATTTTTGCAAAAATAATGGCGAGTATGGAAATTTTCCATGTTTTAAAAATTAATACTCCTTCAAGGAACAGATGCAGACACATAGTTCAAACCAGGAGAGTCAGAAAAATCAACAACAACAAGCCCTCTAGGCCCACCACAGCGTGCGACACAGGCAGCAAAATGCTCATCTCAGGTTTTATCTGGCAAGAAAGAAGGAGATGGTCTTTTCAAATTATAGTATGTATAAAACTCCTATAATCTCAGCTATAACTGAGTGGTTCTGGGTGGGAAAAGAGAAGGTAAATGAAGTATCACCTATATTTGTTGTTTTACTAATCACCATTCTTAAGAATAAGTGTGCAAAGAAATGTACTCCTTCAGTTCTCAGAAAAATATGTGGTCCTAGGGTGGACTTACATTATACCTGGAATATGTGCATTCCCTTCTACCTTTAAAAGTGAACAAAAAAATCCAAACAAGATTATGCATACAGATCCCTTTTCTATGTCTAGGTAAAAAGTATTATCCAATCACAGTTAAAGATTGCAAGGTGAGCCATGTGGCATCACAGATGAATCCACAAAAGAGGAAAACTAAGCAAAATTAATTAAACCAAATGCAATGCCTCCCATTTATCCTGGATCACATTGCCTAGCAATTGTATTCTTTTACTCTTCCGTATCTTGCTGCCTTTCCTAGGTATGGTTAATTGTCCCAGTTTCTTCCTGTAGACAACTTTGCTTTGAGGCAGAATTGGAGTCAGGCATGTCACTTCTGTCTAATCAGAAACAGTGAGGCAAGAAAGATGAACTAATCTCAACAAAAACTTGACCAGTTTATTTTGTGTGACAGATAATGTATTTCTACAGCTTCCCAAGAAAACTTATATGCAGGAGGTTTAGCCAACTACCAGCACATAACACTTGTAACTCATATCACGTTAATCATCAGCTTACATTAAAAAGGCCACCTGTCCTTTCCTGTTTGTTCCCTACAATGAAAAACATTCCTCTATATTGCAGTTGTTCAATTAATCCATATATTTGTTACAAGATTTTGTACATTAACATCTACTCGTGCTGCAACCACTAAATCTTCTTGTCAGAGTTTATGCCTCTGTTTTTAGGTATGAGGGAAATGAACAGCATAAAATGACACAAACTCATTAGTACTGTGCTCAACCTCTGATCATTTAAATGGGAAAAATAAAGGGGGAGGGGGGGCTTATATCTGAAACATTCAGATAAGGGCCTTACAGTTCTATATCCCAGTCTGGATCAGATGGTGAGATGCCATAAATTTCACAGACAAACCTGTGCTGATGGAATTCCTAGCTCAGTTTTGTATGCTGAAGCAATCTGGTTAAGCATTTGAGTTTTCACGTTTACCCAGAACAGATCCAATCTGAGCTACGTAACACAGGTCAGTCTGGCACAGTTTCTAACACCAATCTGAAGCTTTTTAAATATTAAAAGGAGGGCATATAGATCTCAGATATCTACTATTGCTCCAGCCACCACACCAGTAAGGGACCTCATCCCAGTAGCCTCAAAAGGTCCTTGTTACTAAAGGCTCAATTACTTAAGACAACCATTCCTGTGTTATCTCCTGATTTACACCAAAGGATAGAGAGATAAAAACAAGCAGTGGAATTATGATGCAGACTAAAGGTTAGAACAAGAAGAAATAGATAAAGGAGATATGTAGTGAAAGGGATCAAATGATGTGTTGTGTATGTTATGACCTGGAAGAGATCCTGCAGCTTCCAGCAGCCAATTATAGGCTTTATTTTGGTTTATTTTAACAGATATCTGAGAAGCTTGCATCTGCAGACTCAGTTCTTATGGCTTTCAATAATTTTAGCAGATAGAAAGAAAGGGAGAGATGCCAATTATTTTGTGTATGAGCTGGCTTTTGTGGTGGTTGTTGTTGTTTGTAAATGCATATGATCTAAGAGCAAGTTTCCAAGATATGAAGAGGCAATAGTAAATAATATTATTGCTAATGTAAATATTTACAAAATATACAATGGAAAATTATTATTTACTGTGACACTACGAAGTGTTAACCAGTTAGAAAGGAGCTCTAAAGCCTGCTGCCTTTACATGTATGTTACTAGCTGGGTATTCACAGTGACTTGCAAACAAAATTTAGTTGAAACTACACAAGATGCCTCCTCTCCTCTTCATGGTTACAATGGACCCTGCAGAGGAGTGGGAGAATTAATACTATACACATAATATAGAAAAAAATAACATCACACTCTTACAGAAATATGGTCCTATCTGTGAAAGAAATACTTTCCTTTTTGTTTGTACTGTAGCACTTTTCCATCATAATTCACATGCCTATAGAGGTAAGGAAAAAAGCACTTTGGTGAGTGATTAAAATAAGCTAAAAATACATTACAGTCTTTACAACAAAATCCAAAATTCAGTCCTCAGTGATTTGAGATGGTTATGTGCCCCACTAGAAAGATAACTCACACAAGGAAGACTGATTTTGACATTAAAAAAGGATGGAGAGTGGAAGGTTGCTTTGTTTTGGTGTGGTGGGGGTTGCATTTTAGTGTTTTTGTTTATATTTCAGTGGGAGGTTTTTACGTGCAAGGAACCAAATAAAAATATTCCTTATTCTTTGATTTGGATTTTCATAAAGCTGACCAGCAGCTCTATTTTCTGTTCTCCCACAGTAACGACCACAACAGGTTCTGGTTCTACATGCATAATTGTTTTAAATGAAAACTTAGTTGATCAAATAATCAACCTTAAAAATCTCATCCCTTTCTTGGATTTCTTTTTCAAATAAAGAATCCATAAAAACACTTGGGCTTTTAATGTTTTACTTCAAATCACTGAATAGATGATGTAACAAAATCATCTATATTGAATTCATCCTTTTCCAGCATCAACGGAACAACTTTGGGTCCTATTTCAGAGGCAAGATTTCATCCCTACTCATCCCCACTACATCTCTAGCTCAAATGTAAAATAACATAGTGAGACACCTAATTTTTTTAAGTTCCCTTTGGTGGAATTAACTATATTGTCTTCATCATGCTCCATTTTACACACATCTACTATTCTTCTTCTGATGGACTGGAGGACTGGGGGCCGTGTTTAGCACATGAGCCTTGTTTACTTCAAAGAAGAGAGAAGTAGACAGTGGGATTGGAAAAGTAAGATAAAAGCAAACTAGAGAAGCCCTACTACTGCTGTAGTAGCAAAGGTGTCTCCAGGTGCTCTGGTCATGGTAGTCAGTAGTCTCTGGCCAAAGAGAGAGACCTCAGCACCACTTCAGAAGCATTTCTAGCCCCAGAAAAGGCATTATCCCAGAATAACAGTTGGGTAATAAGCGTATGTCTGGATGTACATCAACACAGGAGTATAAAAAACACACAAAGGAAATAACAGATGGATATATACTGTCCACCACCATTAACATCTGCAGGTGAGGGCATGTTCCTAATATAAAGTCATAATTGCACCAGACATCTGCCAATGCCAGAGGTGTTACAGCTGTTTATAGCAATTGAGGGCCTATTTCATTCTCCTGAAGATGAACAAGAACCTGCTTTTATTCAGAACAAAACATTCACAATGTAATAAATATGGCAGGGCAAATTCTCCCCTAGTATAACTAAGCACAGCTTCAAAAAAGCACTGTACAGCTGCTCAGGACTTGGTCCTGTGTGTAAATTGTTTCCTTCTCATGGCACTATCCAGTTTTATTGCTTGTGAGCAACAAAGGATCAATCTTTAATCCAAAATATAAGTTCTAAAATGAATTTAAATGAGTACTAGCATACAACTAAAGTAATTTCTCATGCATTGTTCCAGTGACAAAAAGGATGAGGAGCAGAAGCAGCAGTGTTCAGCGGTTTTCTTTTGCACTCCTATATATATATTCATTACAGTGATTTAATCATCATTTCAACAAAAGAACTTGTGAGATTTGAAAGAATCATAAAATGCATATTCTCATCATTAAGTACTAAACCAAATCCCCAAGAAACCAGCCCATACCTCACTGCAATGCCACTGAAACTGGGGTCTGTCAAACCAGTCTGCAGTTCAGGTAAACCAGTCTATGCAACACAAATAATGAAACAATGTGCAGTTACAACACTCTGACAGAGGGTACGTGCTACACACATCCTTGAAAGTCAAAACAAATTTTGGGGTATCAAAGCTCACAGTGACCCAGGAGTGAGTGGAGGGGAGGTGACCCTGGCATTCTGCTTTTTCCATTTTTTCCAGAAACAGTGGTGTGACTGGGGGCAGAAAGAAACAGATGTGTGACATGTTTGCACTGTTCGAAAGGAACTGTACGTGTACAGCAGCGCAGGTTTTGATGCATCTTCAGACTTAACAGCCACACCAAAATACAACTGTATCAGAAAATTATTCTTTACTTATTTGATAAATTCTGCAGGTTTACTTCTGACAAGGTTTGAAAATAAGGTTTTGTTTGGCTAGAGGTCTGTCACTAGCAGCAAGAGGAGCAGAACAGCTTCCCTGTACTTGGACAGTGACACCTCAAAGCCTGTGCTCAGAATCTTTGTGTCACTCTTAATTCTTTCCCCAGTCTGAATTATTGCCTAAGTGGTACATAAATAGCAGCTAATACTAAACATGTAACAATCTTAACTTAACCAACAATTATTAAGCCCAGATGGAAAAAACTGTGAAACTAACTCTCAAAATATTTTCCAAAATGATAAACACCAACCTACAAACATCACCAAATATTTGAAAAGCTCTGAAAATCTCACAGACAAAGCTCTTATTGTCAAAAAAAAAAAAAAAAAAAAAAACAAACCAAAATCAACTAAAAAACAAACCAACCAACCCAACAAGGATTTCAAATGAATAGGATACTCTTTTCCATTGGAATATTTGAGTATGTTAAAGAAATTCATTCCAAGTAAATTATACAGATAGGGCTGCAAGCCCAGAGAGCTACATAAATTTGTTTTTCTGTAAGGCAGATGACCTGTGTATTGAGGTCAATAGGAAAAATGTGGGATGTAAAGTCAGCTACGCGTATCTGAAACAGGGGAATGCCTGTCTTAAGAGTCCCTTCCTCGAGGACTGAAAATACAACAACAAAGTATATATAGCCCTTTAAACAGTCAGAAGGAAAGAACATTTCTTTTATAAGAGCACTTTCTATTTCCCTCTCCCTTGATTTGTAAAAGAAGGATTTTCCAAGTGATGCTAACAATATATTTATTTCATCACTTTTAGTTCTCAGTCACATTAATATTCTGGGCTGTGAAGCAGAAAAGCTGAGGCAGTCATTCAGATCTCTCTCTGTTGTTCTTTTTGCAGAAATGGTAACTTCTAAAAGGACTATGATAACAAGTGGGTGCTTTAATGGGCCAAATCTTTAAATCTATGGGCTCACCTCTCAGCATGCACATCATGTGTATTTGCAGGGAAGCAGGTAGGATTTAGACAAAATAAGTCTTCTGTCATTATAAGAGAATTTATAGAGAGAAATCAAAAATATGAGAAAAAAAAAAAAACTATCTCCTCTTCATTTTCAACTCTATGAGAAATTTAACTCATTCTCTTCATGTGAATATTACATATCATTTTCACAAACTTCTCCATCAGTTCCTAAGCAGTATTGCTCCTTTTGGCTAAGAGATCTATTTTAAAGAAATACTTTAGGAATTATATCATTTACATTCTAGCCCATTAGTCAATTAAGCTGTAATTGTGTTGCCCTGAATCTATTTGTCCCACACTGAATAGTCTTTTATCTTTTCCTCTTGAACAGGCCCTGCATGCTGTTCCACAATCAAGAGTAATACCATTCTTTCCAAACATGATTGCCTTCATTTTAATTTCCTTCTATTATTAAAATAACAGAAATAAGAATTTCACAAATTATGTTTGGGTTTTTTTTTTAACCACTAGCCCTTTAAAGAACTACTTCAACAAATGATTTTATTAAAATATAACCAGCTTCTTTATTTATTTTCTTCCTTTGCAGCAAAGAAGAGTGTCTGGGGATAACACAGTACTATATTAATGTTTAGACTTCTATTTTGGAATACAAATAACCTGTGACCATAAGTAATTGCTTTTATGATCTTTTAAAAGGCTCAAAATTATATTAGGAAGAAAAAACTATTTCTGCAAGGGCACTTTTTTGGATAGAAAATATACACTTTCGTTGAACAAAACATGTACAACACTGTAATTAAAAAATTAAATATCTATTATAAAATTATAAGAGTATAGTAACATGAACATTTTGAAGTGTGGAGGATGTAGTCGTTCCCTTTGTGCACATTCACACAAAAATATTTACCTGCCTGACTTGTTCCCATAGTTCCCAGGACTCCTCCTATACTTGAGTCCCAGCTTCAAAGCAAACTGGAGTCCAGGGGAACTACATACACTGGAAGGTGCTGAGAAGCTACAGGTAGTTCTGCAGGATTAGGTATTACTTATCAAAAATATATTTTGGGAGGGTTTTAAACCCACTTGTTTTGCCTGGGAAGAAAACACCCCCAGCGGGACCCCAGTAGCACCTCCAGGGTGGTCTTCAGCGAAGAGGAGGACAGTGGCGGTTAAAGGAGGGATGGGCAACGATCACTTTCTTCCAAAATAAAAGGTTTTAATAACATGAAAATAAAAAACAAAAACACCTGAGGCAGGCACTGAAACAGCACCCACCTCAGGGGGAGAAGCGAAAGAGCGTGTGGCCTTGGGGCCAGGGGTTTTTAACAGGTTGGTAGGTGGGTTTACAAAGGCATTGTCCTGTAAGGATACCTGGATGGGTTACCTACAGGTCAGGGGTCCAATGGGTGTTAGGGGATTGGTCTTGTGGTGGCTAAGCCAACCACAACCTGGGAAAGGTGGAAAATTCTGGACGTGTGCCCATGTTTGGGGACAAAGAGGCAACAGAAACCTCTGTCTCCAGGGGGCACACTGCAGCAATTAGGGCTTTCAACCAATTTCTCCTTTGGGTACACACTATGCTCAGCAGCTGGCAACAAGCTGCCCCTGCTACACCAATTTCTGAATGCTGGTTAAAACCACAGCAGAATCTGTTGCCATGCACTCAGGGCTTTTTTAACCTTAAATGGACTTGTGTGAGCTTCCTCTCTTGATACAAACTTCAGCCAAGGTTGTCTGAGAGGACGAATACAGCACATAAGCTCTATCGGGATTTCAGAAGCATTTCCCATATATTGAAGTGTTTCTCCATATCCATATTAGTGTGGTAGAAGAAATTAAGGTAGCAATACTGTTCTTTCATCTTTAGTACACCCTCAATTTGGCCAGTAGTTCATTTGGTTTAGTCATTTCTCATTAAGAACACAATGAAGAGCAAGACATTATTTCTCATCACCTGTAAACTTTCTCCCTGTTCCTAAATGAAAGCTGTACAGTCATCAGTTCTTGACCAGACGTTTTCCCCAGCATCGGTTTCCCCTGAACTGAAGGTTATTTTTGTCCTTCCTTCAGGACCTTCCCAAAAATCAACACTCGGTCAAGGCATGTGTGAAATATTGATGACAAAAAATGGAAAATATATTGAGAGGTTTCCACTAAGACACAAACACAACCGCTGACCACTTATGCCAAAGCCAGGGAGATATTCTTTTGTACCGACACATTTCACCAAGGTATAGACTGCTGAAGGCTGTATTATGTTTTCCCCATGCACATTCTTCTGCAGATAAAGACATCATATCTGTTCTTCCTCCGCCATACAGCTTGCACAAAATCTTCAGCCAGACACCAGAAAAGGCAAAGGAAGGACAAGAAACAGAGGCAGCTGAAGTAATAGGGTTCCCAGGTGATAGCAACACAATAATGATTTATGTTTTGAAAACAACGTTGAAGAAAGATTATTTTAAGGCAAAGCAGAAGCCTATAATAACTAGAAAGAAGAGGATATTAGCTTGCACTGAACCCAAATAAAAGTGTACAAACCTAGTGTAACCAACAGCAATACATAAATATTTTGCAACACCGATGGGTTGGCCAAACACCATGTATGGTACCCGACACACACCAGCACATGAACAACCTGACTGCCAAAGGAGCAAAGACAAGCAGTTGCAGATACAACTACACAGAAGAATTTAGTAGAGTTTTTTTTTTTTATTATTTTTTTAATTGGAAAGTTGTTAGTCTTCTAAACACTTGTATCAATGTGATATCTAGTTCCCTGATATCTTTAGAGATATAGAAGAATATTTATTCACCTACAACATTTAGGGAAGCTAGGATTTTCAGAATCACACTTGTTTCTGGCTCTGGTCATCCTGTTTATTTTTAATGTCAGGCTTTATGCTTCACATGATGGACTTTGTAATCCAACCAGGTTTTGTGAAATCGGATTTACCATCACTGTAGGGGAAGAGAAGCCGTTACAGCTTGTAGGGCAAACTGCTGCTAGAAGCTGTTCTTCTGAGAATAGAGTTAATCTTGAACATGCAAATAAAAAGCAACAGGAAACAACAGAGCAATCGGCTCCCCATCAGCACTGACTGAATGGCACAACTCTTTATCAATCTTTATTTTTCACATTCAAGTTGAGAGATGGCTATAAAATAGTCAGCTAGTAACAAAGTATCCAAGGATATAATAGTCTCTAACATAAACATTAAGCATACATGTATGTTTTCCACTGATGAATCAAGTACTCTCTGAAACCTAAAAGACAACGGGGCACAACAGCAGCATTCAAAACCTATTGTCAATGGGCTAAAGAAAAATACACAAGGGTTATAAAAGAACCGACAAAATGCACAATTGAGGCTGCAGGCTTGAGCCCTCTCATGGGCATGGCTGTCCAAGATGCCCTCCCACCTCCTGCTTGTTCCTATTATGCTGGTTGCAGGGGAAGAGGAGTGGGAGTTTCTAGCCCCTCTGGAGCGATTGAGCTGCCCATAAGAACCCTCCATGACCTACTTCTGTCAGGAGGAGCTATGTTAACTGCTTGAATTGCTTATTTTGACTGTAACAAGACTGGAAGTTCTCCTACGCCTAAGCAAACGGGTACATCTAGAGCTGAGCAAACACCAACACAGTGGCTGGGATAAACTATAACCTACTCGCAGCATGTCTGTGCCCAGAGAAAAAGCTGACATTGGCTGTACAGACAGCACGCTTGACTTTCCACTTAAAAGCCATTCACAGGATTCTCTGAAATGAACTGCTGAATCCAAATCTAGTTCTGGGTGGGCATGAAATGCTACCTTTTTGTGAACAGTTTTGCCTCAGCAGAGAAACGGATGAGGACGGGAATGACTCATGCTCCCATGAGTGACCACTGGAGAACAGGGTTGCAGGACAGAGAATTTTGCACTGCCCCTGCCTGCACTCTCCTGTTGTAGATAAGGCGAAGACTCCCAGCTGCAGGCTTGGAAAGCCAGGACTAATATACTTGCTAAACAAGCAAACCGTCTGGCAGCAGAACTGCTTTGCCAGTACCTCTGAGAGCTCTGCTACCTTACACAACCCCCGCAGCATCAGTAACAGAGCATCTGCTGAGGTGAACAAAACTAACAGTCTAAATCAAGCAACATGGATAAGCAAGCCTGACATATCATGGTTTGCTGCCTAAATAATTCTTTTGCTGAAAATTGGTTTCAGTTGAAAACCCTGTCAGAAAAACAAACAAACAAAAATAGGTGTCAAACACCACTTTGTTCATGAAGGACCCAGTTCTGCTCTGTCTACTAGTGGAGACTTCTTAAGCACAGATCTGACCATCTTGTGCTGGACAGGTCTCCAGCTGTGTTCCACATGAGCTAAGTTTCATCCTTCACAGCACAAGAGAAAGGCTTCCTTGTCCATTCCCTATTTCAGACATGGCTTTTGTTATCACACACAAAGGCTAGGGAATAAGAAACCACTGTACATTTGTTACATTTTTTTTTGATTGCCATATAAATTTGGCTTAACAACCAAAAACTGCTTCTCAGTTCAATGTAGGGGAAAAAAATGTGACTAACAGGAACTATTTAACATGTTCATAATTAGTAATACATGATCTTTGGGTACATGCATGCATTATATGTCAGTGGAGATGGTTAAACAGGCAACTCTCCCTAAAACAACTGTTCCTTTCTGTTTTCTTAGTGTCACAAGCTACCATTTTTTAATTTCAAAAAATATAAAGTTCTCAGCACATATCACAGAGGTTACTATTGGACTGAGTACTCATACTCCTTTCAACACAAGAACAAATATCAAGCATTCCTTTCTAAGGAAATTTCTTCAAGCATTATCTTCATGTTTCTTTACTACCATACTGGCTTCTCAGCTATCTATGCATTGCTGAGGTTGAGCATTCAGCTTATCCTCATCTTCTGTCCAGAAGGACAGATTCACTGTACTGCAGCAAAAGGGAACAGCAACATTAAACTCATGGTCTACTGCTTTATTTCAAGAGTAAATACTAATAGGGCAACAATCACAATAAGAAATGACCAAGCAACAGACTAGGAAAAAAAACATGAAGAGATTTAAATAGATCAGTGCTTTTCATGAACAGAATTGTCTTGAAAACATGATCACCAGTACAGAAAGTAGCACCAGAAATAATTTTTACACCCTGGGGATCATAGCTTTCAGAGATGAGTTAAGAAAGACGTGTTGTGTAGGTCATTTTCCTCCCTTGCCTTCATACACTCCACTGACAAATGTACAAACAAGGAAAATGTCTAGAACCATTGCCACAAAAAGTGCTTGGAGAGCAGCCCAGTTACCCATGCATTGGCACATCTTTGTGCCAGGGCATGTGGTCAGCAATTTGAACTCTATAGTGCGTATGCTGTAGTCAGAGGATACCTTTGTTGTGGGGCACATCCTTCTGCTGCAAAGCCGTGACAAAGCCTACCTCCTTCTTTGTTTATCAACCCTGATCTGGCTCCAGAAATCTGAACTAGAAAGACAGAGATTAATCTCCCTCAATATACTGCTTTTTCTAACACTAGTTTAAATAAAAGATTTGCCCTGATACACAGAGAGTAGGAAATTACGTGGTTTGAATATTAGCAAAACCTTAGTTGAAAATTCCTTACTGTTGTACTTTACAAGAAGGTAACAGCATAAAAGTCCTCGTTTATATTAGGTAGAATCTCTTTGTCTCTCCATTATATAAAAGATGTATAACTACCTGTTATTTAAAAGGGGAAAAAAAAAAGCTGGAGCAAAATCTCTATGATCAAATCCCTCCAATTTTTGGAGTAATTTACAATTTTTTACTCAAACCAATCCATATAGTTTTCCTTCCATTTGGCATTCAGGGAGCCTACAGTCTAGATAAGGTTGAAGCACACCTGACAGAGGCAGTTTATTTTCTAGGATTTCTGTTTGTTATGTTTTAGTGGTATTGACCTTTAATTGTATTTCAAACAAAGGCCCAGACCCCCGTGCTTGCCAAGACCTAATTTATCTCCAAAATTTAATATTCAGAGTTGAGCTGACTGAAACTCAGCAGAATAAGTACACAAGTCTGGCATATAGTCATCTAAGCTATTTTAACATTATCCTTAAGTGGTTAAGTGTGCCAATCTATGGTAACAATGGTTATATTTTAGGGCAAAAAGATTTAAATAAAAGAAGGCTGAAAAAGTGGTTCAGTATCTCAATTTCTAAAAAGATGTTCTATTTTCTTGGCAAATCATCACATTTAAGGAATCTAATCATCATGCTAGAGCTGACAAATAAAAAAAAAAGTACACATTGCTGCTGATATATGAAAGGCATTTTCTTGCCCCACTTCTCCTTCTGAGTTCTGGGGTTCTTTCCCTTACTGCTAACTGAAGCACCAGCTAGTGTTATATAGGCTCCAGCCTGCTCAAGAATCTGTTGAACTTCGGTAAAAAGTTTCATAACCAATAAAACTAATGAAGACTGTATTCTTACTAATTTGTGTCTCCAGTGATTTTTCTCTCGTGTAGACTTTCTGATGTTTAATGAGGACTGACTTCGCATGGGAATCTTCTCTCTGTTGAGGCAGTGATAGGTTCCCTTCTTTCTGGCTGCTTTTTCTTATAAAAATTCTAGAAATGCAGACATCTCTGAGATCTCCGAAACTCTGAAATTTGGTTGAAATTAGCCAATAAATTAAGTACATATTGGAGAACAGGGAAACCATATAAAATGCATGCTTAAGTTCACGTGTACACGCATAGATGCAAGAATGTGATCATATAAGTCGCTCTTCCTTCAGAAACCAGGCAGAATCATGATTCTTTCATTGGAAGAGTGCACTGCTAGATACTGCAATTTGCTAGATCTTTAAATGGTAGCTTGAAGCACATGTTACTAGCAAGGCCTTTCACAAGTAGAGGTGCGTTCTCAGGAAAATTACCTTTGCCCAGAATAAGACCCTGTTTTATGTGAGAATCTCCTTCAGTAATGATAGATCTTCAGATCAGTCGGTTCCTAATCCTGTACTCAAATACTTCTCTTGCCAATAAAATTTGCACTCCACCTTTTAACACTAACAGCTTTTAAACAGGATTTCATGTAGCTCATTGAAAGTGTTCTCCCTACAAAAATTGGTCACACTGCTCATTTTTCGGTCATGTGCCTTTCCTTTGTGTTCAGTTAATCTCTTGTTCTCATACCATCAGGGATTGAACACTCAAGCTGATTCTTTTGGAGCCCTGTGTCTCTGTTTTGTTCCTTCCAACATTCACCTGAATGTCAAAGTTCATTAGGAAGAGGCATTTTCATCCTTAATAACCTTCCACCCTTAGCAGTAGATTGATCTGAGTTGTAATAAAACCATGAAGGTTCTTCAATTTTAGACTTTGCGGCTTGGAAACCTCATTTTACAGGTCTGCCCAGATTACCAGTTGTCCTTCATCTCTGAGAAAAATTTCCTAATTTTGAGCATCTGACTGACAGAACAAAAGAAAATAGAGTATGATTCGCCAGAATTACATGCCATCTTTCCACTCCAAAATATTCAAAGCCTATCTGCAAAAATTGTGCTCACACAGAAAAGTGAATACATTTCAACTCAGTGCTGGGATGTGAGTTGAAGGAAATTAATGAATGAGAAAGAAGCACACAAGGGGGAAAAATAGGGAGCTTACTAGGGTCTCATTGTTTTCCTTTGCCTTAATACACAAGCACTAAACAAGACAAATGAATCCTTAAATCACAAAAAATGTTTTTTCCTAGGTGTATATCTACAGCAACACACTTACTGACAGTTGTTTGGTTCAAAGGATGTTCTGCTTTACAGATAACCTCTATCCTTCACGGGGAAAAAAGAATTTTAAGGCTGAAGTCATGAACACAATACAGTCACTGGTGGTTATCTGCAAATTAAAATTGACTCCACATAAAGAAAGATTTAAAATCACTTTTCTTCCCTGAAATTCCATAATCTGAGCTCCACGTCTTTCATACCAGACTCAGTGAAGCTGTTGGCCTCTAGGCAGAAAAGGACAGCAATTTCTTTTCTTTTTTTCATATTGCCCTGCCTTGCTCAAAATAATTTATAAAGACATTAGCTACTATATAGGCAAATATGAAATCCCCACTTTTGGAAGGAAATAAAGGAGATGAAGTTTTCCAACTGTTTAAGAAGAATTTGACCACGAGAAAAATGTCTATGCACATTGTGATAACTAAGGAGAATCGTTTTCAAAAGTGATTTAGGTAGGCAGGCATGTTAGTGGCATTATAGTCCAAAAGGAGATGTACTTTCAACATTTTAAGTTCCTTTGAAAGGGATTTTTGGCTATATTTACTTTTAAGGCATATGAGAGGTTGTAGGGTTTTACATTTCAATGAAAAAACCTTTGCATTCAAAGATCTACTCTTGAACATGTCCAGTGTGACCCTCATTTCTGCTAAACAGACATTCTTTCCAGATACTTCTCTTCTGCCCAGGGCAGTCTAGAAATTTCAGAGCAAGTAACCCAAGCCAAATCATGCCCAAAATCTACCAAGCAGGCAACATACTTGACGCACACTGAGTTCAGCCAAAACCACAGAAAATACAGCATCTGTCATTCATAGACATGATCAGAGAAATCTGCTTTGTACCCCTTATCCAGTAACTAACACACCAATGCCCTCAGAAGCAGAGACTCAAGCCACAGGTCTCCCTCACTCAAACTTCATGCCTTACTCCTAGACTTTAAGGACAAATTCCTGCTTGCTTTCTCCCCTTGATACTTATTCCTTAGATCCTTGTCAATCTGATTTCCAATTTCAACAGGAATGATGATGGATGGTCTCCAGGGGAGGGTGAAGGGGATGTAAGGGGATAGTGAAGAAAATTTCTTAACAGCAGGTAATACAGAGGTGATTTTCTCAAACTGAGGAGAGAACTTAACCCGAACCTCCCTAATTCCTGTCCCCTGCTGCCATCACCGTCTCTAACTTTGCATTCAAATAAAAGTATGAGCCTGTCATCTTTGCCAAATGCCTGTGGTGGGTGTGACATTCCAGTTTTACATTAGACCTAACTGAAGACAGCAAATATCTGTCTTCATCTCAGAGAAATAAGAGAAATAAATTTCAGAAAGGAAGTTCCTTTCCCTGGTATTTCTATAAGTTGAAAAACACCTCTGTCTCAGCATGCTAGAGGTCATGAATTTCATTCTCTGAGTTAATACTGCAACACCTCAAAGCCTGTAATATATTGGTAAAATTGCCTCCACATCATTCAAAATATGGAATCTCTGCATGTTCTCATTGGTTACCAGGACAAGTGTGTTAGTGAAAACCTACCTATGCATGTTGCTGGATTAATTTCTCTCCTGAAGCTTATTTCTGTTATTCAAAATTTATTTTTCTTCTTAGGTGGAGCTACTTTTCTCATCCTTGACAAAATGGCTGGTTGCTTTTGACGAGTTCTTTCTAGGTAAAAAAATTAATCTGTATAAACCTAGAAGTCCTCTACATAATCTCTCTGACCTGCTAAGCCAATTGGATACCCATAAGTCTATGGGCTGAATGACATCCACACAAAAGTGTTGAGGGAGCTGGAGGAGGAACTTGCCAAGCCTCTCTCCATCATTTACCAGCAGTCCTGGTTAACGGGGGAGGTCCCAGATGACTGGAGACTTGCCAACATGACGCCCATGCACAAGAAGGGTAGGAAGGAGAATCTGGGGAACTAAAGGTCTGTCAGCCTGACCTTGGTACGAGGGAAAGTTATGGAACAGTTCATCTTGGCAATGATCACACAGCAAGTGTGGGACAACAGGGGGATCGGGTCCAGCCAACATGGGTTCATGAAGGATCAGTAACGTTTGACCTAAATGATGATCTCCTTTTATGATCAGGTGACTTATCTAGGGGATGAGGGAAAAGTGGTGGATATTGTCTACCTGGACTTCAGGAAGGCATTTGGCACAGTCTCCCACAGCATTCTGATGGAGAAGCCAACAGCTCATGGCCTGGACAGGTGGGCTCTTTGGTGGGTGGCTGAACCCAGAGTTGTGGTGAACCGAGTAAATTTGCAGATGACACGACCTTAAGTAGGAGTGTTGATCTGCTAGAGGGTAGGAAGGCTCTGCAAAGGGGTCTGGACAGGCTGGAGCAATGGGCTGAGGTCAGTTGCATGAGGTTTAACAAGGCCAATTGCCGGATCCTACACTTGGGTCACACCAACCCCAGACAACGCTCCAGGCTTGGGGAGGTGTGGCTGGAAAGTGCCTGGTGGAAAAGGACCTGGGGGGGTTGGGGA
Organism: Merops nubicus; assembly: GCF_000691845.1. NCBI lineage: Eukaryota > Metazoa > Chordata > Aves > Coraciiformes > Meropidae > Merops > Merops nubicus. Next base: position 28,410 of record NW_008627801.1, read on the forward strand.
ACAGCAGACTGGACATGAGCCAGCAGTGTGCCCAGGTGGCCAAAAAGGCCAACAGCATCCTGGCCTGGATCAGAAATGGTGTGACCAGCAGGAGCAGGGAGGTGATCGTGCCCCTGGACTCGGCACTCGTGAGACCACACCTTGAGTGCTGTGTCCAGTTTTGGGCACCACAGGATAAGAAGGACATGGAGGTGCTGGAGCAGGTCCAGAGAAGGGCAACGAGGCTGGTGAGAGGACTGGAGGACATGGCTTATGAAGACCAGCTAAGGGAACTGGGGTTGTTTATTCTAAAGAAGTAGAGACTGAGAGGAGACCTTATTGCTCTCTACAACTACCTAAAAGGAGGTTGTAGTGAGGCTGGTGTTGGTCTCTTATCCCAAATTACTGATGATAGGATGAGAAGAAATGGCCTCAAGTCACATTAGGGGAGGGTTTGATTGGATATTAGGAAGAATTTCTTCCCTGAGAAAGTGTTTAGGCACTGGAATAGGCTGCCCAGGGAGGTGGTGGAATCATCATCCCTGGAGGTATTCAAAAAACAAGTAGATGTAGCACTTGTGGCTATGGTCTAGTGGTTAGGGGAATGTTGGGATGAAGGTAGGACTTGATGATCCTAGAGGTCCTTTCCAACCACAGTGATTGCATGATGCTATGATCAAAAAAAGTGTTCCATCTCTGGTGTTGAAAACTATCCAAACAGTAGCAGGGGCAATCAGTCTTCCCAAAGGAGGTGCTAAACACACACAAAGACTAGCTGAGTGTGGTAAAAAGAGCTGCCAGAATCCAACTGCTAGGTTCTTTGTAAAACACATATCTGTACATATACATATATAAAAGATTTTATAGAGAGATATATTTGGCATCAATCACAGTTCCTAAAATGCCTTCCTTTGTAGGTGGTAGAAAGCATTTCTTTTGTTTTCTTTCCTTCCACAACACAGAAATGAATATTTTTCCTCCTGTTGCGTCTTCTATTTGCTCAGCAGTTTCCAAAGCAATAGGTCTGTGCAATTCTTCTCTTGCTGCCTTTTGGACAGGAGGATCTATCCTAGGCATCAACCATGTGGCAAAGCTGAGTTTTTTCAGCTCAATTCAGTATTCTGTTGACGGCTTTCCTGTTCCCTGGCTGTCTCCAAATTTCCTTAGTTCTCTTTATCCTGCCAAAGAACTCGTTCTTTTGCTAAGCGTGTGATGGAATTTTAACTCAATGATAGATATTGTTGTCTGGTTTTTTCTGTGTCTTAGCACAAGTTGAGTCATTTTGCCTTTCCCAAACATTTAACATATGTGTTCAGTGCATAGAAATTCAGCTCTATAAATCTTCTTCAGTCTTTTAACCCTCCAGTGCCTCTGGCTTTTATTGCTAGAACACAATTTGTGACAATATATTAGACTGTGTATGAGCATCTAACTTAAAATAAACAGCCTTCCTGTTTGCTTTGAGATCAATAGCCTATTCATCTTCTGTTCTCTTGCTGCCCATAGCTGCTAGGGAAAAAAAAAAAAAAAAAGGGAATAAAAAGTGCACAATGAATGTCACTCTTTTGTCCTTTTTGTGCACATCATAAAGGTGATGACAGACTCTCTGCCCAGCTGCATTTCTTGCCCATTTTCCCATATGCTCAGGGCATTAGGAAATCACTTCAGCTGGTGTCACTTGCCACAACAGAGCCCATTTTGTTGGAACCTAACTTCCCATTTCACCTGTGCTGCTGCCACGTGACTCCCTCGGGCGTGTCTGTAACTGCTCCTGTGCTTAATGTGGCTCACTGCTCCACAGGCTGAGAGCTGTGCTGATGGAAGCTGTCATAGGAAAGTATTTCAGTATCATAGTCACAGAAATACTGATCTCATTCATGAGAACAGTGGGAGTGCTGGTTTCAAGAAGAGAAAAACAATGCAGCCTTCTAGAGACTGGCTATTGGCTTCAAAATTACAGGACTAAGAAAAAAACAAAGTGATCATTTACTTTCTGGGGTTTACGTGGGTTAGTTTTGGTTTTAGCATTCATATCTTCTAAGATTTTCTCTACAAATTCAAGGACTAGATCTTCCAAAATGACAGCTGTGATGTTCAGATAACTGCCTGATTCAGGGGATGGATGTATAAAATCCCTTAGAAGATTCTAAGTGCTCAGGACACTGAAACCTACATGGAAACTGGAGCTTTTTCAATACAATATTATGCTTTCTTTACTAGAAAAACACAGAAATTGGAGATACTACATTTGCTGATCCACAGGAAAGATAATCAAGAGCAATCCAACTATGACTCATCTTTACCATTAATAGGACTCTTTCC
>NW_008627801.1:30741-57928 GCF_000691845.1 Merops nubicus
ATTTTCACCATACATTTCATCAGAAGGAAGACATCAGTTCCAAACACTTTGTTTTTCTTTCTATTTAGTTCAACAATCAATATTACCTCCAGCTGGAATATAATGTCATTTTGTTTCATGAAACACTACAGAGTAGTGAGAGAAGCTTGTTCAGGCTTTCCATATCTTACACACTGTGCTCTAGTGGATACCAACTTATATATTATCTTTTTGAACCATATGAAATAAGATAAAAGAATATTTTTCTTTAGTGTTTTCACACCTTTGCAGTTCATTTAATACATCTCTGTATTTGCTACAAAATAAAAGGCCAGCTGATAAATATTTCCAAATTGTTTTGTTATCAGTAAAAATAGCTGTTTTGTTATCTGTCGCTTCCATCCTTAGGTGCTGACTGTTTGCAGCAGGGATGCAGGTCTGAGCATTGTCTTAGCTACTTATTGTTACAAATCCTTCTAGTAGTAGGTCTTTGTTTCCATAGCAACTGTCCAATAATTTGCCAGATAACATATATGTGATAAACAAGCCTAGAAATCATTGTTGACTCACATTAGAAGAAATCCTATACATTTTGTGCTGCACTCTCAGAGGTAGCAGTTGCACAGTGCAGCTCTGAGGTTTCGTATTTCACATTAGGAGGTACTCAATCTTCTCCAAGAAGTAATAGGATTAAGCAATTTCCCCAAGCATCATAGAATATTCAACACAACTCATTTTAATGTGATCAGGATAAAGGCAACATCCTCTGCATCTGTCACCACACTACGCATTCACAATTAATTAAGAAATGCATCTGCAAGCAGTGCCTCATTTGAAAGTGTTCCTTGAAGAAAAGAAAAAGCAGCCAAACACACAGAAAATTCCTAGAATTTTAAAATTTTACATAAAAAAATAAATATAGGTATTAAAATTAAATAAAAATCCTGAACCTTACCACAGTTCTTGACTGGGCTTTTGATGTACTCCTTGCTGTTTCTTTTTGAAGCAGGTACACAGAATCATATTGGGCATCTGAAGCAAGCAGAAACAGTACATTTACCCCAGTGGAAAAGTAGTACTGGCAACATGGTCTGGTGACAGAGGAAGCCAGATCGAAATATGAATTCTCCTCACTCGTTGTCTTCAAAAAATAACACTTCAGTGGAGCAAGACTGTCTCAGGTAGCAGTTGTGCACAACTGAAGAACAGAGCTGCCTGGCAGGTTGGGAAATATGTATTGCAACAAAGAACTAAAATGAGCGTCCTAAGCATTTTGAAGAATATGATGCTGACTTTGTTATCTGGGAAAGCATCACATAAACGTTAAAGTCCTCAGATGTCCACCACAGTCAAGTTCCTCTGACTGACATCTGCTGCCATCTTACCATTGTGTCACTGGACAACATACATGTCCTAATGCAAACTCAGAGCAGCCCCGTATAACCACTGCTGACTCATGGGGAAAGCTACTTTTCCTTTTTTTTTTTTTTTTTTCTCTCCTGTGGTAACACTCCTATCAGACTTCTCCAAAACCTGCTTTCTGCATTCTCTTGTTTCACCTTTTCAACATGGAATCCAACCCCTATTTGGTACAATACTGTCCATCTCAGCAAAAATTTAGTCAGTGAGGTTGCTGACATGAGTTGCAACTTCAGGAGAGCTCCCCTCCAGTTCCTCACAGCCCCCGAGTGCAAACCTCAAACCATAACACACCACACAGATATAATACAAAACCAATCAAGTCTTGTATTTTAAATAAGAACCTGTGAAATTATTTAACCTATAATGTACAAATTCAGATTAGATTATCATCATGTTCCCTTTTAGCTTTTAAAACTGTGCATCTTTTAAAAAAAATAGGTGCGTTACAACGTGAAAAATCTAGTTTAGAACCCTTAGTGCCTGCAATTAGAGCTGCATGAATTATTTATAAGGAATTGATAACAGCAAAGAGTTTTCTCGAGAGTTTAGCTGAGTTTTGCTCAGACCAATTTATTGCTTGTGGTAAAAACCATACATAAACAAGGTAACTGTCCTTTGAATTTCTCAGTCAGAATGTCAATGCATAATGTAAGGCTATACAAGACCCCAGGACTTAAATCAACACAGACCAAAGCCAGTGAACAAAACATGGTTTTGCACAGGTTTTGATCAGAGCTCCTCTGGAATAGTATCTTGAGAAAACTAAAACAAACAAAAGCAAAACAAAGCCACATAGCTTTTGGAAGTACTTATAATGCACATGATTATTTTGATTTTTCTTCTGAATTAAACAAAATCACAATCATATACTTCCTAACTGCCTAGTGGAGTAGCTTAGCACTAACAAAAATTCAAAATTAAAAATGCTCAAAGAAACCATACATTCCTATTTTCAAGTATACTTTTTATATCATATAAGTAATAACCTTGAATATTCAAGTTATTCATTTGAATGATACAGGTGTCTTAGAACTTTCTTGGCTTTATCTATCTTAAAGTCTATGCTCAAATCAGCAAGACATTTGAATCACAATATATCTTTTCTGTGGAGTATGCTGACCTTTCTATAGGTGCTGTGTAGACCTCAGATAAATTACTTCTACTGTTAGATGCATTATATACCTTTATAATTGTTTCCATTTTGTACTGGAAATGAGAGATGATTACAAACATGGACTGAAAAATATAGGTAGAGAAGTACTATGCACTTCTTCAGACAATTGATTAGTGAGCAAAAGGTTTAATTATTTCATTTCTTTAAGATGTGATTCCATCTTCTCCTCTGAAGTTCAAGAATTTGTTCCTCTCATACCCCTCTGAAAGCAATACACTGGATTCAGTATTTTTCTTTTGATCACATAAAACCTGTGAGCTATTTCATAGATACAAATTATAAGCAAATTCAATCATCTTTCCACAGAACCATTTAACATACACATCATCTACTTGCACACATACATCCACAAATAAAAAGCTTTGGTTTATGATCCCACAGATTAAAGATACCGTTCCATTTCACGTATTGTGAGATTGCACAAAACTGTCTTTGGATGAGTTTACTCCACACAACTTCAGTGCTACAGAAGACATTCCTATAGGTTTCAAGACTAATTATTCTCCATTAAATGGCATGCACCTTCTCTGCAAGAGTGATATCAGTTCTTTGCATTGCAGTATATTTGGGTTGCTCATCCAGTTGCAATTGTATTAGCTTACAGCACCACAAAAATAGTTAACATTTACAAATGCAAGTAAATTGGAGTCAAATACTGCCCTAACAAACTCAACTGGTGCTCCTGGTACTTGTGCAGTGGACAATGACTCATGGCAATAAGAAGGGGAAAAAAAAAAAGCAAATGTGTCAAAAACTTTTCAACATGCCTACATTTTGCAAGCTCACCTCAAACTCCTTTTGTAGCTGGCAAAGGCATTTCCTATACAGGGATATTTTATGATAAGTTTATTATGCTATGCCTGTCTACAAAAGTGTGCACTTGACAGATAAATCACTTTACAGTACAATAAGTAAGGTAGAGCACTTCATAACCAAGTGTTTTGCCTTGGATTGTCAACCACTGTCAGCTAACAGCTGTGTTTTGAAAGAAATCCCTCTGAGCTATTTCGTGCATGGGATCTTCAGCAAGCCATAGGTTCCCCACAGCAAGGTGAAGTTTCACCTACTGTCATCCATCCTCACCTCCTGTCACTAGTCAATGAGCCATCATTTTACTCCACTTCTGTTCACTTCTTTCTAATTGGGGTATATGTTGTTCGTGTTGTCACAAACTGAACATATGTCATGTTATAATCCTGAAATGTTTCAGTCTTTGAACTCCTGTTTTAAGCATTAATTCATGCATTTGAGTATGTGGGTTTGAGGCAAAGATAAGGCAACAAGATTGTTCCATTTGCACAGTACTGTATCAGGTACAGCCACCCTGACAAAAACCTCCTACAGGCCAGGGCTTGCCAGAGACTTGATACAGGTTGGTTCAGTGTGTAAAGGTGATTACCTGGCACCTCAGGGCCCAGGCCCTTAGCTCGTCTTTGTCGTGTGCATGCCCTTAATTAGTTTGAATGAAGAGAGTGCACACTTGACTAGGGTATAAATGGAGCCCCAGAGAGCAGATTTTGAGTTGGTTCCCTCAGAGCAAGTGGGCCTCACAGTCATGAAACCTCCCTTCAGAATGGCATAGGATCCAAGGATACTTCCATGGACTAAGTGAGCCTCAGCCTCCATTTGATGAGTGAATATTTCCTCTGGATATCTCTGAGTGAAATATTCACTCCCTTTGGGTACCCTCGTGTGAAAGGTTTTCCCTTTATGATTGAGTTTGTGCACATTATGGTCCATCTTTCTAGAAAGAATATTCCTTAAAGCTTAAGAATTAGTTGTGTAGTAATATATTGCAGACTTTGTTGGAAGTGATGCTGAGTAATTTTAGCTACAATAAATTTGTATTTCGTTAGCTGCATCTGTCTGTTTTGTGGGTGTCTCAGGAACAAGTACAACAGTAGGAAATATGGGAGACAAAGATTTATTACTGAGCTAGCATGTAATAAGCATAAAAGAAGTTCAAAAAAGGAAGAAGTTTCTAAGATTTAATAATTTTGACCTACTTTGGATAATTTCAGTGATCTGGTAAATCTAAGCCACTGACATCTCTTCCCAGTACACAACTATTTTGAGCAGAATATTGTTTCTTCTAACAAATAGTGATCACAGGGTGCAGAATGAGAGAAAAAATAGGATGGTTCTAGACATAATTTTAGCACTATCTCCAACAATCCATGCAACAAAAATCACATTCCTCAGATTTCAATTACACCCTTCTACTGTAGACTAGAAAGATCTAGTAATAGTGAGGTCTAACTGGAAGAGACTAGAAGAGAAAGAAAAAAGTCAGAAGGAGCCAACTTTCAGTTACCTTACACATTTGTCATCCACTGTGACATTTTCAGATGTGCTTACAAGCCTTAGAAGCCTCCCGTTTCCAAAACTATGAAGTAACACAAAAAGATTTTACCCAACTGTTTGAGTCATATTAGTCCATCTGTAAGGAAAGATGTTTGTGCTCATAGTCTAAAATAATTTAATCATGAGACTATCATTATTTCTGATATTTCAACTAGTATTGACCATTGCAACTCATCTCGGCAGTGTGGCTTGTCTGTGCACATCAGATACATCCTCTACTCCATACACTTTCCAAACACTAAGTCAAGTTCATAGTGCAGAACCTCAATTATTAAGTGTAATCTTTATAAAAATAATGAATTTTATTTCACCTGAGGTAGTAAATTACATTTTTTTCAGATTCACACATTGCTCCAGGAGTATAAGAAACTGGCCATCAGCCTTCTCCAACACTCATGCCTTAGCAAGAAAGCAGAAAACATCTTCTAGACAGAATAATCCTGAAAATATCAGACTGGTTCTTCATAGCTTTTTGACTTTTCTCAAGTTCTCTCTCTCAACAGACATTTGCAGTTGCAGCATTCAATTGATTTAAACATGCATGAAAAAAAATATACAAAGGAGGTACAGGAAATGTCAGAAACCCATCTAATTACCAAATTAAATGGAATATAACTGAAAACACTGCATTTATTTAGCCACATATAATAATGGGACCTTAAAACATGCCGCTATATTCTGCTTAAACAAAACAATTACTGGAAGGTGTGTGCCCTCAGCTATGCTGGTGCAGTTCCTTGAGGTGATTTTTTGAGTGGTACTGATGAGCATATTTTCTTATTAGCAAATTTAAAATCTACATCTTAAATAAATAAATAACAATAAGAGATTTTTTTACCTATAATTTTTTTAGCAAGATTTTGATAAAATGACTGAAAGTCCTTTGAGTTACATTTGTATCCCAGGGTACTCCTATTCAGCATAGATTTTTAAGGGGTGCTCTTTTCATAACAGATAGAAGCTCATTCAAAATTACTTTTCCTGGAAGGTTTTTTGTTGTTTTCCTAGCCACAGAAAGTTCTGACATACCATAACTGAATATCATAGGCTTCTGCACTGCACAAGCCCAGACTTTACTGCAGCTTCACTGTTGGAGAAGACACTCTCTCCGGCATACAGTAGTGATAAGCCATTCCAGTAACCTTTCAGACAGTTATCAAAAGGCACAAAGCATAGACAAATATCTATGAAGGAGCAATTTCCACTCCTGGGGGAAGAAAATAAAGGCAGCTGAATAGTGAAAACATTCGCAAAGCAAACTGGTGTTCAACAATTCAGATGCAATTTTTCTCTTATGAATGTGATAATAGTGTTCCTTTTCATGAACACTAAGGTGATCATTAAAAACTATTTAATCCCTTTTTAAATGTTATTTACTCTCAACTCTTTCTTTTTTGAACATTTTTATCACTGGCTTAGCAAACACCAGTGAGGCCAGTCAATAACTGATAGCAATACAAAAGTATAGTTGAGAGGCTTGGGGGTTGATTTTTCAGGTGGCTTAGTATCCATGTGCTGCTCCTGACACTGAAGACAGAGGCCATTTCTCCATTTGTCTCCAAAAAAAACAAGTTAGCAATACAAAAATAAAATCTTTTTAAGAAATCACTTAATAAGTTGTCTCATAAATAAGGAACACCACACCAAAGAAGGCATATCATAATATTCCATTTCAGCAGATTATGGTTTTGGTCTGTTAAGCCTGTGTGTACGATACATTAGTAATTCTTCTGTTCTCACATTTAACTCATCTATTAAATTTCTCAACCTTTTTAAGAGCAACTGAAATGACTGACACTCAATGCATCATGATCTCCTGGCTTCAATTTCTGATTGCAATCTGAAATTTCCTATGGTACCATATACTGAGAGATTATTTTGAGTCTTTGGATAATTGAGACTTCATCAAAAATCCCCAGTACATAACTGATGTAACTACCTGAAATTCACAGCCTTTTCTTAAAAAACAAAACAAAACAAAAACAAACAAACAAACAAAAAGACAAAAAAAAAAAAAAAACCCAAACAAACCACACCCACAAACTTTTTTTTTCTTTAAAAAAATGATTAAAAAAAAAACAGTTAAAATCCAAAGAATTAAGTCTTTATTGACTCCAGGAGAAATGGGAAATGGCTAAAAAATATGAACTCTTATGAATCCAAAACCAAATGGTAAATAAAAGTCTTTCAGTGTCCTCCCTCAAATCTAAGTGATCTATCTGTGTGATGCTCAGAATCTAGCTCATGACATTTAAGTGTTTAATGGTGGCTTTTACAGAATTGGCAAGAAGAAAGAATCGCAAACATCTAGGTATAACAAGTTTTCTGAGAAAGCAAATACATAGCACTTTGCAATACCTAACTCAAAACACAACATGATATTTGTGAGGCAGCACCAATCCACCTTTTCTGTTGATTTCAGAGGAATTTCAGATTTTCTTCTCCTTCTGGTTCTCACTGACTCTTCTCACTGACAGCCAGCTTTGAGATTTAGTGCCCACTTATTATCTCAAGAAGAGACACTGTCCCAAATCACTGAAATCTGCCTGTCACTAGTGTTGTTGAAAAATATAGAGGAAGAAATCAAAAGCTAAAAATAGCTTGTAGCAGTATGGAGGTTTATTACGTGAGCTTATTAGTGGTGCAAGTAAGACAAAAAATAGACAGATGTTACTTTATATATCTTCTGTGCTGCTCTTCCAGTATAGCAAACAGCTAAAATTCTCCCTTCTTGAATGGAAGTCAAGTAAATAAGCAGTATTTCTACACTAAAAAAGCGATTGTTTAGACAAACAATGGACTTCCAACAAATGCACATGCAAACCTATGGGAACAGCTGGGACTTTTGCTAGTATATTTTCTCTTTTAAGCAGCCTCCTAGCTACACTGCTTTGCCTGGTATTTCTTTCATTTTCTAATACATTCACAAGATTTTTCAGAGATCTGTAATGTCTCTTCAGGTTTAGCTCAAACATGTATTGCTTGCATGATTATTTCATTATTTTCATGCATGCCAACCTTCACAGAAATTGCCTTTTGTGGTACAGTTTGTCCAGTATAAAATCCTGGGGCATATCCCTATTTAAAAGATGACACACTTTATTAGCTTTCATTTAACATCTGTTTGTGCTGCAGACAGATTTTAAAAAACCACATTATGTAATTAGCTCAGATTTTATCGATTGCCTGTTGATGTGTGTTACTAACAGCAAATTTGATAAGCCTAGCACGGGGAAGAATGCAAACATTGTGTGAGAAATTTAGAAAGTGACTGCCACCCATAGACTAAAACCAACATAACACTATAGATGTGTGTAAGCAGCTACAGGACCAAGAATAAGAAGCTACATCAGGAAGGCAAGAAAAGCTTCTCCTGCAGGCTTTCAGTCTTGCTGCCATTTACGAATAGCACCACAAAGAAACTTAGGGGAGACAGGAAACTAAGCATCCTTGATACAGTTTTGTGAAGTCACTAATAGGCTCACTGCTAAGGTGAAAATATGTCTAAGTTTGGCCTGCCTTACAGCTGTAGTGTTAGATGGAAAAAGCATTTTCAAAAACACACAATGAATTTAAAAGTCCTCTGCTTCACACATACAACTTAGCTTTAAAATAAACAAAGGTGCTCGAGTTGCATCTTTGGCACGCCAATGGAATAACAGTCCTGCAGCACTTAATATGTCCTTTCAGCACTCACTTTGCTTGTAGAGGCTCACGTGGTTTGTCAGCATAGGCCACCACTCTCCTCCAAGGCCCTTCACCATGCAGACACACAAACAATGTGGCTTGGTTTCACATGGCCCTCTCCTCACTTGGGGACCAACACCACACCATACTACAGCTTTAGTTCTCTTGCTATAAGTACGTGACAAAAAAAGAGCTAATCAGCTTTGGGGGGAGAGAAGGTTATTACATCAAAAATTTCCAGGCACTTTAACTGAGTGCAAAACTTGAGTTTGAGTAAGTCTATAGCATAAAGGTGAAAGCTGGAAGAAGAAACAAGGTATTCTATAGCTTTGATTATAGCAGACTCCGATAGTCTCGTGACGCTTTAAAATTGTGTATAAAAGTGTTACTGTGCCAAAGATACAAATTATTTTGGAGTGATATCTCAGTTTAATCTGTATTTCAGGATGTTTATGAATGATGTATCACAGTAGGGAAACTTAGGGAAGGATGGTCTTAGTAGAAATATCCTGTCTGGAAGCAAGTGTAAAATCTGTCTAGAACAAAGAACCACCAGCTTCTATTTGTATATCCACAAAATGAGCTTTCCTGCATCAGAACTAGTGCGTTTAATGCATACTGTGTGAAACTGTAGTATGACCACCTGCAATGCTGGGACCTACGTCAAAATCCTGTGCCATCATTTGTTCCATTTTTTTCCTTTGTCCCACTCCAAGGCTCATGCCAAATGACAATGTCTAGGTTCCCATTTGGGACTCCGTGTCTATATTGACACAGCACTGTCATGGCACCAAATGAAAATAACAGGTAACAATTTTTCACTTGAGGCAGTAGCTGCCAGTAGAAGAGGATTCTTCCTCTTTTCTTCCCAAAAGAAAAAAGATAGCCAAGTAAAACTGCTATCTAGTATGGATTTAGTAGACCTCCAGCTACCCGACTTAAGACTAGCATCACAGCAGCCATAGCAGGGATGGAAGATGCTCCCACATAGCTTTCAGGATGCTTTTTCAAAACATATAACAGCAATACAGAATAATAAAGAGATACTCAGGGGTGGGAGGGAACTACACAATTAAAGTGATAAAGGCACATTTTGTGTATAACGTCACTTTTTACAGATCACTAAAAAATACACCAAGCATCACATAGCACGTCAAGAAAATTTTCATAGAATTATAGAACCATTTTGTTTGAAAGAGACCTTTAAGATCAAGTCCAACTGTTAACATAGGATGACAGATCACCACTAAACCATGTCTCAGCACATCTATGCATCTTTTAAATACCTCCAAGGATGGTGACTCCACCACTTCCACTTCCCTGGTGAGCCTGTTCCAATGCTTTGCAACCCTTTCTGTGATTTTTTTTTTTTTTTTTCTTCATAATATCCAGTCTAAACCTCTCCTGGTGCAACTTGATGCTGATTCCTCTTGTTCTATCATTTGTTATTTGGGAGGAGGGACCAACTCCCACCTCACAACAACTTCCTTTCAGGTAATTGTGGAGAGCAATAAGGTCTCCCCTGAGCCTCTTCCCCAGGCTAAACCCCAGTTACCTCAGCCACTTCTTGTAAGATTTGTGCTCTAGACCCATCAGAAGCTTTATTGCCCTTCTTTGAACACTTCAGCACCTCAATATCCTTCTTGTAGTGTAGGACCAAAATTGAACACAATACTCAATGTGCAGACCTTTCCAGTGCTGAGTACTGGGGGACCATCAGTTCCCTAGTCCTGCTGGCCATACTGGACTGCTGTTGATTAACAACCTGGCTGTTGTTCAGATAGCTGTTTTTCAACACCCCTAGGTCCTTCTCCATCAGGCACTTCCCAGCCACTCCTCCCCAGGCCTGGAGCGTTGCCTGGGGGTGTTGTGACCCAAGTGCAGGCCCTGGCACTGGGCCTTGTTAGACCTCATCCAGCTGACTTCAGCCCATTGCTCCAGCCTGTCCAGACCCCTCTGCAGAGCCTTCCTACCCTCCAGCAGATCAACACTTGAATCCCTCACCCAGATCACTGACAAACATATAAAAGAAAATAGTCCCAAATACTGAGCCCTTGCGAATACTACTTGTGACCGACCGCCAATTGAATTTAACTCATTTCACCACCACTCTCTGGGCCTGGCCATCCAGCCAATTTTTTATCCAGGGAAGCGTACACACATGCAAGTCATGAGCAGCCAGTTTGTCCAGCAGAATGCTGTGCAAAGCAATGTCAAAAGCTTTAGTGAAGTCCAGGCAAACAACACCCACAGCCTTTCCCTCATCCACTAGGCAGGTCACCTTGTCATAGAAGTGGATCATGTTGGTCAAGCAGGACTTGCCTTTCATAAACCCGTGCCGGCTGGGCCTGACTGTCTGTTTGTGCTGGATGTGTCACATGATGACACTCAAGATGATCTGCTTTATAAGCTTCTCCAGCACCAGGGTCAGACTGAGAGGCCTGTAGTTCCCCAGATCCTCCTTCCAGCCCTACTTCCATATGGGTGTCACATTTCCTACTTTTAATTTCCTGGGACTGATTCCTAGGAGAGTGCTGTTCTTTTTCCTCTCGTTTAGGAATGTTTTCACCAGAAACGGACTTTAAATGATACACAGTAGTTAGGATTCAAACACGCCACAGTCTCTGCCCTTCCTGAAGGCTACAGTATAATGATGACAATAATAATAATAAACATAATAGGAAGAGAAAGAGTATGTAAACTGATATGGACTTTCTTTGTGCTTTTGTTGGAAATCCAGTGCAAGAGGGATCCAATCACCTCAGACAGCTAGTAACCTCATCACTTGCAGACAGCTAATAACTTGCACAAAGAGAGCTGATGATCCCTGTACATTGTCCAGTGACAGATGATTCAATTCAAAATCATCAGGAGTTGGTATAAACACAGCAATAAGTTTGGTCACATTGCAAAAAAAAAAAATGTCACAGTAAGAGCTCTTAGAGTTTCAGTGCTTTTTGTCCTGCTTATGACTGTAGTTAGTACTACATTTTCTGTGCAAGTGCAATCATCTAGTGAGTCTGATAACTACACAATAGACTGCTCTGAATTGTGATCAACCTGGAAAAGCACTTGTCCTATAAAAAGCTATTTAGAGCAAAACCCTAACAAAACAAAAACACACTGAAGGCACATTTCAAAGAAACATGCTGAAAAAAATAAATAATATACTGAATATAAACACCACAGAATATTCCCCTGTGAAATTCATGAGTACTTTGGCTTTTCATTTTCTCTTAATCCCTATTTGTAAACTTGCTATTAAGAAGCAAAGCCCAGAAATTCCCACCTGTTAGTTAGCAGCAAGCCAAAGAGAACTATGGAAACATTAATCGGTATCTCCATTAAAGAACAAGCATTTTCTCTCAAATTCAGAAGTCACTTCCTTTGGGGATGCTACTCACTGACAAGCTGGCCTAGTGAAAATACAGGCTCCAGATAACATAGAGTCTCTGTTCTCACTACAGAGTAGTTCTACTACATGGACAACTCCATCCTATCATGTCCAGCACTTGTCCCAGTTAAGGGGATTACTAATTCTATGTTTGGCAAGAATGTCTGTTGTATAAATATTGCGTGGGTCCATTATAACATACATTTAGTCTTTTCCTTGCAACATCTCTAACTTTACCTAAATCTAGCAAGAGCATTGCATCATTTTCACTGCCCATTTGCTTTCTAGCTGGCCAAACTGAATTACAACTAAGAGAGGACAGCTTTAATTGTACATGTATTTCAAGGAAGAAAGCTTGCCCTAAACAACTGTAGAGGGTTGTAGTATTGTGCAAATGTGGCACTACTTCATCAATTCCTGAGATGTATTTCTCCTGTCACATTGTAAAGCCAACGGTGACATGAGTCCAAACAAATTACCTGTTGTCAACTGTGTTAGCTTACCATTGCAATGCTGTCTCCTGAATGTAGATCAGGCTAAATAATCCTTGAGGTTCCAGTAACTACAGTATATCAGTGAAATAACTGCCTTTTTTTAACCTTTGCAATTTCAGTATCCTTAGTGTAACTTGCAGACGAGTAAAATACTGCACTAGGCATAAATTAAGCATTTTATATCCCCTATGGAATAGGGACACATTCAAGAAGTGGGAAGCGAGATTCTACAGGTGTTATAGGCACAACAGTTCACATGAGGATCACTTTCAGGCAACTACATGAGCAAGTCTTGCTTCTTCAACAGAATAGAGAATCTGTTGAGCATGTAAGTAAACCAAATGAGAGTTATGAGGTTTTCAGCATTACCTCAGAAATCAGATTTTGCTCACATTTGGGTTATTGTACCCACTCTACCATTGCAAGATCACATATCTTCAAAACACATTAAACCAAAACTGGAAGGGACCACTTACTCTGTATGCAAAGTTATATATGTTTCATTTCTGCTCCATAAATCTTCATGTAATAAAGGCAGAGAAAGAATACAGCGGAGAGTGTTCGGGGGTAGGACAAGCAGCTCTGAAATGGCAAAGGGGAAAGTTTAGGGAGTAGTAATAGCCTCTGAACTGCTGCTGACAACTGGTGCAAGTGGAGGGTTGTTCCTGCCCTAAAGAGGTGTAATGCTCCAAGGGCTGGTGGATCACCTGTGATCATTCACTAGAAAAGTGGAGAGATTAAGCCATATCTGTGATGCCAGGCTATGCAGAAACCAGGGACTGCAGTTTTTTTAGCAAAAAGGATATCAGGCCATTCTTCAAGATAGGTATATGCATGCAGAGTACATAGCAACAGGCTGTACATGGCTTTAAAAGAGAGACCGTCCTGGTTTAAACAGTGGTAGGAGAGAAAAGACAACTGACTATGATGATGAATAAGCAGTGGAGAGCACAGACCAGTCTAGATGAAGAGAATAACTAGAGCAACCCATGTGACTGAGGAGCTCAGAGCTTGCTTATCTCATACTCCTCAATACAGCAATGCAGAGCTGACTTCTGTTCCAGGAAGGTGCACGTGTCATTTTAGAGATCTTTTTATTTAAAAAGGAGTTATGTCTGGAAACAAAGACTTTTAAAGAAAACTATCAAGACCTGAATCAGTCCTCTGGAGTCAAGTCCCCAGTGTGACTAGCTCCTCAGTTCAGTTACCCAGAACAGTGTATGCAGATCTTGAAGTATCACCAGAGCAATAAACTCTGTCTTTGGGGCAGAGATTGCCTCATAATTTGAGCAAACAAAGCACTGATGTTTCACCTAAAAAGCGAGGACAGGTTTCTGAGGTTTGCTGAGGCTTTCTTTGTCTGTAAGATTGGTAGAGCTGAAGAGCATTTAAATTGCAGGACTGGAGACAGGAGAGGAAATAGATGAAGTTCAGAACTGCAAAACAGTCCCCTCTGAGAGCAAGTCCACAAACAGAACAATTTCCCATTACAGCATTTGTAATACAGCACGTATAAGACAGGTTATATATCAACACCAGCCTACCTTTACAGGAAACATTTTGTTTTCATGGTACATTTAGCTAATACTGAATTATAATTGAGCTCATGTGATACTACTTATTATGCAAATACATTCATTATGATTCATGGTATTACAATAGGTAGCAAATGAATTGATAATTACATGACACTTAAAATAAATAGGATAACACTTTGTAAAATCACAGCCAAGTGTTACTTTTTACAACACATTATGTTCATATCCTACTCTTACAATAGACTGCAAGAGGTCTGCCGTAAAAGTGGCAATGCAGTATCTGCAACAAATTGACTGCAGCGTGCTTTCTCTTTATTAGCAAGGAAGTGTTACTATGTGTTTTAGATGCAATGAAGATATTTAATTAGAAAGCTGCCTAATCTACTCTTGATGTCTTATCATCCAGCTGTTGACCACAGGGAACCGCACCGGATATTTCAGTTAATATGAACTAGATGACTTTTTGCCTCTCTGAGATGATAACTACATTCATGCAGAAAGCTTAATATAGCTTTCTAAAGCACAGGCATTGTTAAAAACAGTATCAGATGAAAAGCAGAATAAAATGAAGCTGATCCTGGATTTCATAACAGGCTACAGAGGTTAATTACTACCCTGCCTATCTAAATGGTACGAATTTGGAGACTGAAATGGAACTGGTGCTGTGGAAGACTTGTTTTTAATCAAAAGATGATGTATAACTGGATCTACAACTTCACCAAATCCTTGACAAATCATAAAAGAGGACTGGGAAGGGAAAGATGTGGCATTTTTTCCCCAAATAGCACAGTCTGAGCCAGTGACAAATTTTATTTAATTTCTTTGGGGGAGCAAAATAAGGAACAACAAAATAAATGTAGCAAACAAATCCACAACTGCAGCAGGAGGGTACAGATACCATAAAGAAGATTTTAACAGTGCTGAGGCACAGCAGCTGCCTTTGCTGCACTCACTGGGCAGATAAATAAAGAACTTCACTTTCCAGCCCAGTGAAGCTGGCTGCTTTTGTAAGTGAAGTCTATGCATTTAACTTGAGAACACGCTACAGTTAGCCAGTCAAAACCAAAACCCATCATCTCCTCAATGACTGAATTTCTTTGTCTTATTTCCCATGCCTGCTGCAAAGCACTTCGGCATGATTTGAAGAATTTTATATCATTGTGACTCCTACAGTTAGAAAGGTAAATGTTAAACAAAAATATCTCAATGTAATGAGAAGCATCAGAGATACCAAACCAAGACCCTGACTTATCTAGTCACTCAATGAGATTGAATTCCTACAACTTCTTTATAACTGAACTTTCCAAGGCCTTTCTCTCTAATTAGTCTGTTATGTCACATGCAATTACATACAACTGCCAAGATTTATACATGAAAAGGAAACAAAATATAGCAAGCTCATGATCCTCTCCTTTTCCAAGGTTAATTTATGTACAGGACCTTCAACAGTGCAAATATTTTGTCAAGCTTTCTCTTAATTTTGTAGCCCTCAGCAATTTAAAATGAATAGTGTGCTCTAGCATTTTCATAAATTTTCTAATTGGATTCAGATCCTTCTCCCTCCTCCACGAATACGTGTAGGTGAAGCACCTTGCTCCTGGTACTTTAATAAAGATCATCACTGTTGATTTCCCACATGGTCATCTTAAATGGCTGAAGAAAGACAACTAAACTGGCAATCAGAAGGCAATCAGTGGAGGTTAGTACAACATCTGTCTTCTCATCTTTTCCTTAGGCATAGTGTGGTGTTTAAAGAGACATCACCAAGTGAAACTTAGCCCAAATGAAACACTTCATGAAAAAATAAAAGAGCAATGTCAGAGCCAATACAAGTTGCTTACGCATTTTTAAGAAGTAATTACAAGGGAACACACATTTTAAATACGCAAAAACACAGTTTTGCTACTCTGGTGTTGCAGCACCTCACTTGTATGTGAAAAAACTGATGGTGAAACTTGACCAGAAACTATCTGAGAATGGAAGTAAAATGGCCAGATTGCTTTTATCAGCTAAAGGTACAAAAATGTCAAGAGCAAGCCAGATCACATGTAGAAAGGGTAAATCACATTTCAAAACTCCTTCTTTAAGTGATTTAAGGAGTTTGTATATAAGTAAGGATGTTTTAATATACATTTCAATCCTCATATGTAACTTCAAGACATGTTTCATTACTGACATCTTTTCACTTCTTCCAGGAAGACTAGCCTTGCAGGCAAACCCCACAGCAAAATTAAGCATCCAGCCACACAAGCCAGAAAGAAGAGAACCAGTGGAGAGCTTTCGTGTTCTCTCTAGTCACCAACCAAGAAAGACTGATATGCAGAAAAAGGAGGAAGAAAAATAGCCCTATTCCACTGTAACTTGTAGAATCTATTTGGGTCTAAAGCCTTCAGAAGACCAAGGAACAGATTCATAATCTCTGTACAAGGTTTTTGTACAGTCTTGTAACATACAGAATTGCATAGAGTCATTCAATGAAAATAATTTAGAAATCTCATGAAAAGGTCAAGTGTATTTGTTTTCTTGTAAATGTGGATTCAATAACAGCTGGGAAACTGATATTGCTCATTTCTGAATTCCTACAAACATCGAGGCTTTAAAAGCTTCAGTCAACAGGTTAATATCAATGGATTTCTCTTCCACCTACAGGAGGTCACAGAAGGAAAATGGAGCAGAAACTAAGGCAAAATATATAGCACAATCTAAACAAGAAGGCAAATGGGAAAAAAAAAAGTAAAACCACGTCTAAGAGTAACAAGAGTAACAGAGAAGAAAATAACCTAGTTGTAAACAATCATCTACATAGTACATGGTGATGCCAACTCCACTTATGATCAATATTCCTCTGTGCTTAATTATATATATAAAATATACACTTTCCAAATAGAAATCTATTTGAAGAAGTATAACTGCATCATCTTTGAAGGGAAAACCACTCAAATTTATGTACAGTAAGACATTAAAGATTCATGTTGAAAGAATAAAGTGAACATGAGAGCTTCCCACACTCAGTTGGTATAAGAGGAGGTTGAGAGCACCTTGAAAGCTATGAAACCAAGCCACAATGTCCATAAGTCCCATGACTTCTCAGGAGCTGGGAAGTTGGGCAAAGAGGCAGAGCTCAGTACAACTGCTTGTAACACAGAACCTAGCTTAAAAACTCAAGTAGAAAAAAAAGTAGGATATGTGTTTTATTTAAAGAGATGTCTTTAAATAGAAACCTTCCTGGTCCTGACAGTATTCCGATAAGATCTCATATCTAAATAGATCAGAGATTTCTTCTCTTCATGTAACTTGCCAAAACACCAAAATAACGTGAAGTAATACATCCTTCAGTAGGATGTGGTTGGAGAACTCGGAGTAAATGTACAAGTTGCTCCACACCATCCCCTCCAGAGAACTGTAAAAAATGTTTTACAAAGGCTCCCTTCTATTCCTGAACATCTTTACAACAGCATCAAAGGTTTGGCCCAGTGTAACTCCAGAGCAGGACATGAAAATAGAAAGCAATGTTTTCTGACATACATAGCCTTATGTATGCTGCTTACAGCTCCTCTCTTGAGATTTATATGTTAATCCAAAGAGGTAATTAAAAAACAATTAAATTAAGCTTTATAGAAGGTGATGAAACTGACAATAAAGAAGCAAACTGCAGCACTGCAAATAACATAACATAAAACAACATTTGGAGTATACTGCAATGAACCTGCTGCCTCATCTCATGATGCTGCCATGG
Organism: Merops nubicus; assembly: GCF_000691845.1. Taxonomy (NCBI): domain Eukaryota; kingdom Metazoa; phylum Chordata; class Aves; order Coraciiformes; family Meropidae; genus Merops; species Merops nubicus. The sequence goes on from NW_008627801.1 coordinate 48,530, forward strand.
AGAATGAACAAGGAAAGACTTGCACTAGCAGCCATTTTTGGAAGCCCCAGGACCAGATTCAACACTCATAGAAGGTTCTTGTGTTGCCATGATATTTCACAAAGGGAAAGCCTAAGCAATTTTCATAGACAGGAGCAATTACCAGAGTTCATGGCTGATGAGCAGAAATGTCCCACCAAGCCAGATAGCCAGCAGTCTGCCTAAAGCAAACTATTTGAAAAGCCCAACAGCCAGGCAGGATTTGGCCACATTGCTGGGGTCACCATTTAAGGCAAGAAACAGCACCCTAAATGCACAAACAGCACAACAAAGAGTCTGAAGTATGGAAAATGCGGTGGTGGGGATTTCCTTCCACACAAATCACAATTCTGGCTAGGAGAATTTGCAAAACAAAAATAATTATCCTCACTGGACAAGGTAAAATATCCTGTCTTTTCAGCCTGAGATAATTAATGGAAGACGGAGCCACCCTGGCATATTTATTAGGATGCTGCTGGAGATAGTGCGATGCACAGAGGCTGACAGCTGTACCAGGCGATTTCTGTCATCTTCACTCATTTTTCCCTAAAGTTTTTATTTATTTCCCAATAATGCAGTTCTAGTTTTACTGCAAGAAAATAACTACTAAGAGGTAAGAGTGTAAAATGACTGCATTCTGTGATATTAGTCATTTATCATTTATATGAAGTGTGTAATTGCTGAAAACTGCTAACAGATTGCAGGTCAATAGGGTCAAAATGTGTACTTCCCACATCATCGAGGAGAACAACTCATTGTGTTTATGTGCAATATCCTATTTTGGAAACTCAGGACAAGATGCTACTGGTGATATAAAGCAGCATCTCCTCAGTCCCTTGAAAGGAGTGGCAGAGATTTACACCAGCTGCTGCTTCGCACCCTGTGTTTCACAGAATAAATTTCTCTCACTGAGATGCCAAGTGTTTGCCACTAGAAAAAAACGCCCCCTCGGCCATTTCTTTCACAATTCTACTTTGTAAATGTTACAGGCAAAGGCATTCAGGCCCTGGTTAAAGACTCCCAGAATAGCACCAGGGTCCATACGTAGCTTCCAGTCCCCGCAGGACAGTGGATTTCAGTGTCACAACAATCAGAAAAAGAGTTGTAAAATTTCCTCCTGTGACTTGGCAGGGGAAAGCACGGCTGTGAGCGGCGTGCCAGCTTGAGGACATGCCATACCTTGAAGCGACGTGGAGCTGTCAGACGCCGAGCAACCGCCCAGAGCTCAAGACCAGAAGGGGATGCTTCAGCTAAATCTCATGCGGGCACGAAGGATGAGGTGGTGTCTCGTCAGAGCAGATCTACACTGTAATTCAGTGTGACCGCAGCATGTTCAAACACATCTGAGCTCGTGTGATACCACCTATCAATGGTAGACTTCTCACCAGAAACAATATCCACAGTCCCAAAAGGGCAGGTACTGCCCATATTCAGCTTCGCTGTTAATAGTTGCCAAGGTAGCTTAGCTCTGGGTTTTCACTGGAGAACTACACTGAAACAGAGCACAGAGCATTTCTATTTGGCTCTAACCAAAATGCTATGCAGCATTTTCTTTCATCTCCGGACTGCTGAGGGTGTATAAACATAAATCTCCTGTGTAAAAACAAGCCAAAAACAGAAAAGAAGAAAAAAAAAAAAAAAAAATAAGGATGATCCCTGTCTTCCGTTGTAAATATTTTTTTAAAGCTGCTTCCATTTTAAAGCATTTGCAAATATCAAGAAAGTGTAGAGTTAACATATTCTCTATATTTTATTTGCAACTAGAGGAAAAAAAAAAGGTATATTTTAAAAATACTTATTGTATCTTCTGTTAAAGATATCAGACAATTAAGCGCTGAAATCAGCTATTCACAATCTTGCAGACACAAAGGAAAGATGTTCTTCTCTGCAGGACATTCAGCTGTTACTGTGTAGAGACAGATTTAAAATAAATAAATAAAACACACAAACACACAAACCAAAAAAACAACCAAGCAAGCAACAATGACAGGGTAGAACAGTGACAGCAGCCAAAGTCAGAGATGCAGTCAATCCTTGCAGATTTTCATTGGCTTTCTGACACTCCCCACTAAAAACTTTATTGTGCAGGCTAACATTTTTTCTATTACATGGTTACTTTTGTTCCTCTCAGTAGATATTGATACTAACATCACTCACACAAAACTACATTTTAAAAAGTAAATATCATAAAGAACTAAGTAAGGTGCTTAGCAGTTTTTGTTTGTATTAATCCACTCTGTTTTCATCTCTGCAATCATTCCCAGAGCCCACTTCATAGCAATCATCTGCTCCATATTAGTGGCCTTTTACTTCATTTAAAAAAAGGGGACAAGTAAGATGAAAGCCCAAGAAATACACCTGAAATTTATGTTTCAGTTAATTCAGAGTGTAAATAACCACACAGTATAAGCAAGACTCTGAGTCTCCCCACATTCAAAGCAGGCAGCAAAGCAACAGAGCATCAGAAAGGTCCCAGAGCATTTCTCTTATGCTCCCCAGTGCAACTACATGAAGAATAAAGAAGCCTCTTCTCAAACAGCTTGATACTTTGGAGACCTAGTATCCAGCCACCTGTGACTACACTGAATATTCTTCCAGTTGCAAGGAGGTGTCACTACCATGCCTTTGTTTCCTGCTCATCTCTTGTTCAGCAATTGCTATCTTTTGCTCAAAACATCATATTGTGAACTCCCAGGAGATGAGGCTGTCCTTGTATCAGTCACTCAACAGAGTCTAATGCATCAGAGCTTTAGATACTCCCCAACACCAGAGATGATAATATTGATCATTTTTCCTACTGCCTAGATGCGATGGTCATGGTTGTGTTAGAAATGTGTAAGTACAGTAGACAGAGACAGATACAATGACCTTTATTCTTTACAAGGTCTTCACAAACAGGTATGTAGACTGGAATACGAGGCTCTTGCAAAATATCAATTTCACCAGACTGGAATTGGACCTCTACAAAATCAATGCCTCTTGGATAGACTTGTTCCAGGTTCACTGTCTTTACTGATTTAGGCTGAGGCATTTCACCTTTACAGTAATACTGTTCCATTTACTACTGAATCTCATTTTTGTCTTATTTAATGACCATCTCAAGCAATTCCTTTTTGTATTTCTCACCTAATTCATACTTGACCTTTTCCAGATTTCCTTCCTTACAGCAATAAGCACACTTCAAAAGGTTTAGCAATCAAAGCAAATAAGTTCCCAGGAGTTTTCCTGTGTTCCTAAACTTAGTTTCATTTACCCAAGCCCATGGAAGGGAACATCCAGCATCCCAGACAGAGCATCCCTTCTTTCCCAATGGTTTTCTCCATCATACAATTCAGGACCGTTGTTCAAGAGACAACAAGTTAATGTCTGCATCTGGTATCAAGAGGTTTCTCACAGAAGCCCACAGGTACCTTCTCTCTCACTCCCTCCAGCCTCCCATCTCTAAGAGAAAAGTCAAAGCACAGTTTAGTACTGACAGGTTGCTTCTGTGCTCTACAGTAAGACTTGTTTCCCAAACACCTTGAATAAGTAAATAACATACACATACTGGACATGTAAGATATGACACAATAGTCACAGAAGCAAAGAAAATCCAGAGATCATCAAATACAGTCCTTCGGTTCACAACACAGCTAATCAACACATGTTGATACATGCAAAGTATTGGGATTCAGCAGAATAGTGGGAAAACATACCAAGATCATACTGTTATTTAATTGGAGCATACTTTCCTAGTCAAAATTATAATACCAATGTGACCCACAACAGGAAACATGTTTCAAGGGGCAGGAGTATACTACAGCTTCAGAGCTGTACTGACTCTTTTGCAGTTAGTCTGTCTCTGCTAAAAAATAGATCCAAATAGCTAGTGAAATACAATAGCACCTCGGTGCTCACCATCAAGAAATGTGAGATAGTCCAATGCTTTCAAGCAACAGAGTCTTATTTTGGTGACAGCTGAACTTACTTCACATTTTAGGTTCTTGCAAGGAACAGCTTACTCTCAAAAGCCAGCTATAGTTCAGCAATGAGAACAACCACCTACAGCAATGTGTTGGTCATCTAACTCAAACACTGCAAAGAGTGCCCCCATTTCCTAGGTTACAGGGTTCTAGGCAACAGGCACCATATATATACCTGCACCTGTGTAAGACATATCACACAAACACAAGTCCATTAGAAACAAGCTTCGCCTCATTCAAAGCTCTGCTTGTAGGCAACAAAGTATTTCTACTCTTCCATCACTGCATAGCTGCTAAAGAAATCTATAACCATTGCACAGCATCGTTTCTGCCTTCTAATCAGCTTCTGTCTTCCTTCAGTTATAGCAATAGGAATTAAAAGGCATTTTCTTATCATAAATCAGGCTCAATGCATTAATTCTACTGTGCTCTTGAAGACAGCAGCCTAACGTACTGATAGCCTGAACAAGAAAAGACTGTTTGCCATAAAGTATATAGCAAGAACTGCAAGCTAGGAAAGGAACACGATGATTTGAGAGTTGATTAGACAATAAGGCAGAGCTTCTATAGAGTTAATGAATCTAACATAAAGCAAAAGTAATCAAACTAAGTACAGATGAGTGCTACACACCTCACTGGAGCCCAACAGCTGGTGTTCTAGCCCACAGTCAGATATTCTATAAAACTGTCGTCACATGAATAAGTATGTACAATGGTTGTCTTTCACACAGAGAAAGCACTGTCTAGAGACTGGGCAATTAACCATGGTGGGAAGCTGTGAAATCCTAAAATACCACACTTAGAAAATACAAACATAGGAGTTCAGGGTCTTGTAGGACTTAGTGTTTGTGGACATCTTCACTGAGGCTCACTGTGGTCATCAGCTCTTAAATGGTTTTCCCTTTCAATAAGCAATGGATCCTGCATTGCTGTCCTGAGATGATACTGCACCACACTGCAGTCTCTGGTGGGGAAAACGAGAGCTATCCAGGTCTGATTCTGGCTGCACACTTTGGCACACCTGGCCATGAGCATGGGGTCACTGGTTATCAAATAGTTTAGGTCGAGGGTCAAGCATATGACTGGAGAATTTAGTCATGAATTCGTAAGAGAGATCAGACACCACGTCCTGGTATACAGACAGCATGTTAAAGTACAAACAATCCCCGTCTTCTGAAAAAAGAGATATTAAAAAAAAAGTTAGCAAAAAAAGAAGTATAACCTAGTTCAATGACACTCATCAGATAAATAACTTTATTAAGGTATCTGAAGATCTTTAATCAAAAGCATATTCCAAAAAGCACTGGGTTTCCATACTTGAACCTTCTCACTCCACACACTTTTCCTGCTAGTACTGCTCTTTCCTTATGTGTTATGGTTTAAGCCCACCCAGACAGTAACAAAGCACTACACAACTGCTCACTCACTCCTACCCCCTTTCCAGTGGGATGGGGAGGAGAAAATACAGCAGGAGGCTCGAAGATCAAGATAAAGGACAGCGAGGGCTCACTTACCAGTTATGTTCACAGGCAAAAGACTCGGCTCATAGAAATAAAATTGATATCATTTAAATAACAAAACCACCACCAATTTACCAATTGAACCAGAGTAAGAGTGAGAAAAACTGGATCTTAAAAACAGCTTCCCCCTATCTCTGCCATCCTCCTGGGCTCAGCTCAGCTCCTGATTCTCCACCTCCTCCCTTGCCACCAGGACAGAGAATGGGGCTTGCGAGCAGTTCGCCACACTCTGTTTCTACTGCTCCTTTTTTCTCAGGGAGAAAAAACACAGTCCTCCCCTGTTGCCATGTGGCATCCCTCCCAGGGAAGACAGTCCTCCACAAACTTCTCCAGCTTGAGTGAGTCTCTTCCATGGGCTGTAATTCTCACAGTGATGGACTGTCCAGCACGGGCTTCCCTGGAGGTGCTACAGCAAGTCAGCATAAGGGAAGACAGGCAAAATTTTTAGCTGATATTCATTGTTTCATCCAAGAGACAGTAAGTATGGGTATCAAATGCTCAGACTAGAGGTTATAAAAATAAAATTGTTTGTTTTTTCTCAAAATTGATCATCTAGGACTGTTTATACCCCATCTTAAATCCATTTGTCTATTTGTTAGATCTAGGTCAGCTTCAAAATTTTAGAAGCCAGCAAAAATAATGCCATATACCACACTAATATGTCTAAAGTAAGTTACTTGCTTCTACTAGCCTTCTGTACAACCCACTCAGCAATTTTCTCCTTTGTTCTCACAGCATACTCCACCCAATTACAACTAAAGCAGAAATACAAAAGAAAGAATATGTCCTGGCATTTCATGTGCAAGTGGTGAAACATAAACATAAAAGGTCTCCAGGGATGTCCATGGTTCCCACAAAGACATACACAGCAGTACAACAGGATTCTAATGAAAAGGATGGTGTCATCAAGGCCAGTCTTTTACTCCAAACTGACTGTTTTTCAGAAAACAAACTTTCTTCCAAAGAAAAGTAAACCACAAAAGAAGTAAACACTTTCCTCATTAATAGTGCACTATTAGTATACTACTACAAACACTAATAGTAATATTTTCATGCTCAGAACAGCTTGCAGCTTCTGCAACTGCATGAGGATGTGTTTGATACAATTTGGCCTTTGCACACACAATCTGAAAAGACACCACGGAGAAGAAGAGAAGCATGAGGAGAAGGGAGAAAGGAAAGGAATTGTTATAAACTGACCAAAACCCTTTCCCTATGCCTCACCACTACACTGAGGTGGGAGTGAGTAGAGACATTGAGAAAGGAGGTGTGAACCTGAGCCTAGGAAGAAGAGCAAGTGGGGGGAAGTTGCTTTGTCTTTTGTTTCTCATCATCCTGCTGTATTTTTAATTGGCAACAAATTAATCTTACCCAAGTCAAGTTTGTTTTGTCTAGGACTGTAATTGGTACATGATGTCCCAGTCCTTAACCTGATCCACAAGCTTTTTCATCTTATTTTCTGCCCCTGTCCCTTTGGGTAGGCAGAGAGAAAGACCAGCTAGGTGGGTGTCTGGCAGCCAGCCAAGGTCAACCCACCACAAAAGCATAAAGATTGTCTATTATGCTTCAAAAACCTCACTAACTAAAGAACAGAAGCAGATTTATTCTGAAAGGTATAATTTACTTTATTATTCCTCTACATCATAATTTTTTAACTCTCACATGACTTGAGTGTAGATATACATTCAAGTCTTCCCTTTCACACTGTGGACTGATCCAGTCAAAAGAAGTATGACGAAGCTACAGAGATCATTTCTTCAGGCACTAACTACTTTCAGATCATGATTTAGACTTTGAGACAGATTATCAGACGAGTGACTACTTTCTTCTTATGTGAATATAAACCCTCAAACTGAATTGCTGGAGTGTAAACTGAATTGCAGCTTTTGCACATTTTATTTATGTCAGTTACGGTAAATAATTTAGCTTGAAAAAGTCATAAAAAAGGAAATATGGCATAAAATAAACACTACAGCTGCAGATATATACTCATGTATGAACCTTCTGTACATGTAGTTGTAGATCATATCTAAGGAGTGCAAAAATTCAGCAGACTCATGTATATAAAGAAATCTTACAACATTTCTTTACCAATCAATTTGAAGTCTAGCACACAGAACTTGACCTTTGGGGGAAAACTCTTCACAGCTTGAGGGAGAGAGGTTTCTTACCAATTTCAGAGGCTAAAATATGAAGCGCTCAGACTCAAACCACACAACAACAACAGATCCCTACCAGCTCCTTCGCAGCTATTCAAACAAAAAACAAATAAACAAAAAATCCACAAAGCTTATCCTCTCTCGAAGAATGATTCGACAACAAAACTCTGAGAAGTAGCAGCTAGATGAGACTCAGAAAGTGAGGTCAACAGAATGCAAAGACATCAACAGGGATTATGAGAGCAAATAGTAATCAGAAGGCTTTAAAGAATCAGGTTTCATGCAGACCTAACCACAAGGGAGGAGCTCCAAGGACAACAAAGCTTTCAATTAAGTACTCATTTTCAAGGAAAATACAGCATTTAGGTGGAGGCTCCAAATGTAAAATGACCAAATTATAGACATCTGAGAATATTATGTAAAATTCTTCCATGATTAAATAAGAAACCAAGAAAAGAAAAGCAACCTGAAGACGTAATATTGATTTTTCTTCTTGACATCAAGGATCAGGGCAGAACTCCAAGTGCTGCTTGCTCAGAGTTATTGTAGATGAGCAGAATTACCTTCCAGTATCTTCCTTTGTAGCCTGGCTATCAATTCAGTTACTTAAATTATGCAAAACCAATTGGCTATGTATTGTGTATATACAAGTTTTTGTACTTAATATTTTACCCATTTAAGACATGTGCCCCTACAAGATCCTTACTGTGTTTACTATTTTCTGTAAGACCTCTCGTTTCTACAGGAGAGAATAATATACTAATTTAGGGGAAAGATTAACATTTTCATTGCACGCAGATCTGGTGGCAGATCATTACATCTTCATTAATTTCCTTACTGAATAAAGAGTCTTCTAGAAACCATCCTTCACTGGTACCTTGGTTGCTAAACAACTGTATGAAGTACTGGCTGTCTAAATACAGTCCTGTTAGTGGTTACCATATGTGTAGTGCTGTAGTGAATTCAAGTCCATCTCAAACATCACAATCGCTGCTCAAAAGATGTGGCACTTAAAAAAAAGTGCCTAGTAAAAGAAACTAGGATATTTTCTTAAAAAAAAGTTTGATTGACTTTATATCTACTTCATTAATATTCTGACTAGCCTCCGTCTAGCTGAATTTCCTGCATTAATTTAACTCCAACTTTTGTGCACTTGCCACACCTCAGAGAAAGAGGTGAGAAAAACTTTCACTTCATCATCAGGCTAACGAGGAAATGCCACAGTAGGCAGACAATTACAAAGATCACAGGTACAATGTGACTATACATTAATATTGAAAAAAAAAAAACTGGTTTAATTTCCTTCATTAAAATCAATTTAAAGCAGGCAATTTCCATTTGAAATCCAAATATGAAAACTTTTAATATTTTGTAATGGACCATGCAACCTACATTTTCTTTCCTTGTATCTTCATTCACTCCTCCTTTTCACCTTTTTGTATTGTTTGCTTCTCTACTTCTCCAAGCCATTCTTATCTGTAGAGTCCTACAGTCTAATTTTTATATTTAATGTACACTATTTTTTACCTTAAAAGAAGCTTCTTTCATTTATCTAGTACATTTTTTTTTCCAGTTCTGTTTTTCATATTTGCCTTTTCAATACAGCCTCTTAATTATTACTACGCGCATCAGTATGTGTACTGATACACTCATATCTGCTTACACATATGTATCTTTCTACTCCACCCTGGGGACACAGGAGTAGAGAACTCTGAATTGGTTCCTGGGCTTTCAGTCTCT
>NW_008627801.1:57959-81535 GCF_000691845.1 Merops nubicus
ATCTTCTTTTTATTTCCTGTGAAATTCTTTGGAGCCTTTATCCTCTGCAGAAACCTCCTCCTTTTTTTCCATTTCCTCTCATTCATTTTCTCCACTGCTGAACTGCTCAAAAAAACTACCATCATTCTAAATAGCCAACAGGGTCCTCAAAGAGATGGTTGTTAGGTCTGCTGTAGCGTGCACAAGTGTTCAGTGCTCGGGATTGGGTATATAGGGTATAAGACCAGTTGTCTCAACACACAGCACTAGTACAGGGGCTACAAGAGACAGCTCTTCCATTATGCAAGTCACTACCACCAGTTAGGACACTGGAATATTAATGAAGGTCTAGGTTAGCTTAGAAAGAGTCGAACTCTGTTCACATCTCCCCCGCACTGCAAATGAACGAATGAGATGTGTTTGGAGAGAAGCAGCCAAGCACACGCTTAGGTTCACATTTCTAGAGCACGCCGAGTGAAGGACAAAAGTCAACCACTGCAGGTTGATTTGGCTTCTTGCAGTCTCCTGTCATATAAATGGTAGCGTATTGGGGGATCACGAGATCTGTCAGTTTTCACAGAGACTCCTGTGCAAGGCAGATCCAATACCTGTTGTCTTGAACTATATTCTCCTAAGGCCCCCCCACAACATCAGCAAAGAAGTCAAACAGTCCTTTGGAAGCAGCATAGAAAAAATAGTGGTTTTCATTCAAACAAATCAGCTGGCTGACTGAAGGAGAGATGATAAAAACATGTGATGAGTTGAAGAGATGAGAAGAATTACCTTCTCAGACCTTTTATTCTGAACTAACAATTTTTCCTGCTTCAATTCTTCATCAGCATCAAAATAGCTGCACAATTTACATGTCAATTGTTCTCATGAGTTAAAGAGTTATTGAACAAACCACCATTAATCTCATTTGTTACTAATATAACGCTGAAGTTCCTGGAACTGGCACATTATATCGTAGTCTAGACCAATCAAACATTTTCCCATAAAAGTCCTGAGCACGTCAGCATCACAATAGTGTTGGCTTTAAAAAAAAAAAAAAAAAAAATCACTCAGGCTGAAGTTAAATGAAGTTTGTTAACACTGTTCAGAGACAGAAGCCTATGAGATGCTTAAAAAAAGAACAAGTGTTTACCTAGCAGTCACAAACTTTCAACAACTTGCCAGAAACAGTGTTGCTCTTTATTACAAAACTCATATTTATGGCAAGGAAAAGTATATTATGTACATTAGACATCTGTACACTTACAGTGAACTGACTTCTATCTTAAGAGCCCTATAGGAAAAAGATTGGTTTCAATAGTTTGTGTTATCACACTGCATTAATATGCACAGGGACCTGCAGTCAGAAACCTCACAAAAGGTTCTCTGCTTTCCCACTTACTTTAATCTTTTGTGTGCTTTAGCCTTCCTGCATTGTTTAAAAGCAATGGAAAAATGAAAGCAGAGTTGAGTAGCAGGCTTGAAATCCAGATGTTCAAGGGACTGCTTCACTCCATCATTAGACAGTGCAAAAATTCTTGCTCAGCCTGATGGGCAAGGAACTAGAGTGCTTCAAGAAGAAAAGGTATAAGTGAACACTCAAACTTTCCTTGTCATGAGGACTGAACCCAGCAAGTCTAGTTTCTAAGGCAGCAACCACTGACTGTACCAAAGGACAACAGTTATTAACTCAGAACCACATTTGAACTCCAACTGGCAAGCAGCAAAAGGCTTTCAGAGGTGGACAATGAGCTACATAAAGTGACTGAGGGGTAATGGAACCCATATTTAATGTATTCATCACTTACATGTCCTTTAACTGCACATAAAGACATAGTAAATATTTGTTACTTGCTCTTCAAAGCTGTTCTGTGACTTCTTTATTTCCTTTCTCCACTTCTACAAATCACAAATATACACAGAACAGAAAGCTAGTGAGCATTGCCAATACATAAGTAATGTCAAACACGGGGTCTATAAATACATGTTGAAGCACTTCTATACTACTGCAGTATTTTAGCTGAACATCTGGAGAAGTTTTCAATCTTCTTTCAGTGAAAACTTTAAATGCTACTGGGCTAATTTGCGAATATTAGCCCACTTTTATCACATTCTCTATTTAACAGTTCATTGTTCCAAAAGTTTGCAGGTAATTGACTTACTACATTAGCAATTACCTTCTTGAGTATAGCTGGGTATTCTTCTTATGTAATTAAAACTCTTGAGTTGAGGAAATTAATTTAAGTCATTATAAAATAATGTAGGATCAGAACCTCTTCAACTTTCATTTAACCCGGTTTTGTAGACTCCAAGATTTCAAATCAGTTCTTAATTTCTGACTGTTTGGACTTCATCCTTAATCTAAAGTGTCAGTAGTTAAATCCGTTTCGCTTGAAAAAGATCTATGAACAAAGTCTCTTTCATTGCTTGGGTACTTTAATAAAGATACAAGAGGAAATGCTCTAAAATGCAACTGTAAGGAGAGGAAAGGAGAAGATTTCAAAACATAGTAGGCCTAATTCCAGGCAGAAAATAGTACAGATGAAGACTCAAATGTATGGAAACAGTCCCTTTACCAATTTTCTATCAAGCCTAACATAAAAACGCAATCTTTATTATGAAACACTGTATGTACAAGACACGATCAAAAGACTGAGCAAGAGGCTTTTTAAATTTATCATTGTAAAATTACATCCAGACTTGCCTTTCTGTGGTCCCTGCCTCCATTTGTCCAACTAAATGCATCTCTGAAATCACAAGCAATGGTAAAATTGTGGTGATCAGGCAATTGTACACAAGGTAGATATAGGGTCCTTTGAATTAGCCACTTATTGTATCTTCTGTAAACGAAATCACTGATACCAACAGGAAGATGCTTTGAAGTGGAAAATGATGAGAGAAGCTGAAGTACAATTTGAAAGTTCATTCTGAAAGTCCCTCTGAGGGTCTTCAGCCTACACAAGCAGAGCTAGCTCTTCTGTCTTTTTTCCTGCACTCTGCATCATTCCCCAGTAAATCCAACATCAAATCATCACCCCATCCACACACTGGACACAAATAATTTGATTTACTGTGGCAGAGCCCCTATGTTGGAGATCTACTAGGCTCCTCAACGGGATCAATAAATGAACAATGTATAAACACATCACAGTACAGTTTGCTCATAAATTTTAACAATGCCAGTAAAATTATTAATTAGTTGCAGCAATTCCATCACTCAGGTTAATTGCATTAGATAGCTCCTGTTTCACTGAGCAGTTAACAAAGGAGATTTCTACACCACGCTGACATCCGAAAGCCGATGGTTAACATTTAAAAATGATAGTAACTATATTCCCAACTTTTTAAAGCCAAATTTACATGCTCCTGTAACAAAACAAGAAAAATCACAATAGGCTCAGCCCTGCTTTTGAAGCCTTGGATGTAACCCACTATTCACAGAGCTGATAAGCTGTCACCCCACCAGTGCCACTGGACCTTTGCCAGCTTATATCAGTAGACTCATCCCTCTATCCTTGCATTATTGCATTAGGGATTTTATTTTGTTTATCTACATAGTATCAAGTAGAAGTCATCACTGAACACATTAAAAAAAATATATTAGGTTCTACGATTTAGTATTCGGTGTGACTGCTGCTCCCGGCATTAATGTTACAAACCTGACTGAAATTCCATCTTTCATTCTCCCAAAGAATCAGGTCATTCCAACCACGCAAATAAATGCCTGTTTCTTAGTATTTACTGTTACCAGGCATTTTTGCATAGATAAACATTGCTGGTGTTGAGTTAGATCACACCACTGAGGAAAAATCCTCTCCAACAAGTAAAATTCTAGTTGGCAAAACTAACATTTTTTTATGCAGTGTTCACATACTGTGATTCAGTTTACAGTGGGACTTGTTAGAAAAGTGGGATAACAATGCTGCATATACTCTATTAACACTTACATACTTTTTACACAACAAATATATTACCATGGAATAGAGGCAGACCATTCTTCTCTCCAGACCTGATGGCAATTTGCTACCTCAACTATTTAAAATGTCCTAAACCAGACCTTCAGTGATCAAAGCATTTCAATAATCATGATTATCCTTAAGTCTCTTTTCACACGCAAAGCCACTCACAGGAGCACTTTGAGGAGATATTTCCTCTTAAAAAAAGATTACCTAAAACCAAAATCAACTATGAAAATGTAGCATCCAGTCTGAGAAACTTTTGGTTGGATAGGTCCATGATTAGCTCTTTATGTTTTTCTGATTAAGAGAAGCATAATGTAAATTCCAAAAATTCTGTATGCCATTTTCTCTCCATAATTATTCATTGTAGATAATTACATATGCAAATTTCTTAATATATTTGGAAAAGCTATTTATCCATACGTTGTATTTATCCATATGTCATCATTTTTAATATCTAAAGAACATCTCAAAATTTGTTTGTCTACTATAGAAGCCATATTTTCTAAAGAAGAGGCAAGTGTGTAGCAAGTGTGGAACACCAGCATCATGTGGCTGGGGTTCCCAATCTCCAGCACAAGTCACATACAGAAGCATCTTCCCTAGCTTTGAATCTATGACTGTTTAATACCCTATAGTTCTTACACTAGAAGCAGAACAAGCAACCATGACCCATCATCTCCCTGGTAACCCTAATTTTTATAAACTTCAGTTACTACTGCCTCAGTAGTCTTTTGTCAAAGCAACAGTCCTAACCTACTCAATCATTCCTTGTTCAGAAAATACTCCATAACTTTGATCATTCCCACTGTCAATCCCAGAAACTCCTCAAAATGAGCTTGCCCATGTACTGTATCAGGAACTGCCTTTAAATATTCTCTGTCACTTTATTCCTCTTTTCCTTCCTTCTTTCCTTCTCCAAAGCTCAACAGAAATTAAAGGAAGGTAAATACATGCCTGAGTATTCTACAACAGTTTGACAGAGCAATTTCCAGCTTTCTATAACCCCTAGATAATGCCACACACTATCAGCTTCCTGAAAACTTAATCAGTTTTCAAGTATAATTACAAAAAAAAAAAAAAAAAAGAGAGAGGGAGAGCAATTAAGGTTGAAGCCAATCAGTTTAAATTGCTCAATCTCATGAACTTTTAAGGGGAACAAAAAAGAAAAAAAAAAGAAAACAGCTTTGTGTATATTCTGACAACCTGGCTCTCTCATTTACTACATGAACATTCCTAGAATTAGCTGATTCAGACCATTATTCAATTTTCACAACGTATGTTAATAAGATAAGGATCTGCATGTTCTGAACTTGGAAAGCTGCCTTGAGACATACAGTCTTCATATAACCAATCATTTTCACTTCTCTTTGGCTATCCAAAACAGACTCCTTCTGTGCTTGTTTCATAAAAAAAGCAGAAAACAAAGACTGCTTGAAGAAATCTATTTTTTCTAAAAAGCTTGTTTTCAAACTCACATTATAGTCAATCATACATTACTTCTATCTTCTGTGGATATGTTGGTAGAAATATCCTTTTCTTTGGATTAACCTCGTCTAATTAACAATGATCCCAACTCTTTCAACGTGGAAAAGGAGTTATATTAGCTAAGGCTTAGAGTACCATCCAACACAGACATATTTATTGATCTGTACACTGTCTACTTCCTTTGCATTTTAGTATACTATCTTACTTACCAGACTGACTTTAAAAAAAAAAAAAAAAAAAAAGTCCCATTTTGTCTGTTGCTTGGAGTTTTTTTTGCTCGTTTGTTTGTTGGGGGAAGGAGTGTTTAAAAACACCATAAAAGCTTCACAAAGTCAAATATTAAGCTATGTACACTTACTACTATATTTCAGATTTTGGCCAAGTAAATATTGCTGTATTTTCCCAGCTGAAATTAGTTATATTAATGTTCTTTCAGACCTACCTATCGCTCTATTTTTTTAAAACCAGCTTTATTTCTTTGTTTACTGCAAACACATTACTGAATTCCAATGAATAATCCCCAGGGTGTTTCACATTTACACAAAGTCAGCTCTCCTAAAAGCAAAATTCACTCTTGTGTTGTTCCTCAAAAATGTGCTTGCATGACACTGTCTAATATAATGACATCTGAAGCTGAAAACCCCAGACAGCCACAGCTTCATCACTGTCTGCCACAGTAGGTTCATTTACCAAGGACAGGGTCAAAACAGATTGTCACTCTCTAGCATATTGCATAAGACACTCCTGTGCTTCAAAAAAAGTATCCCTTCCAAAGTTTACACCACCCTCCTAGTTAATAGTTGTGCAATTAAAATATCAAAGCCTTTTTTGTAAACAAATTTCCTGAACTGTTTTCTGTACCTGCACTAGAGCATTACAGAAAGCACTGCCAAGTACCTGCAGTTATTGTCTCCATCACCTTTGCTGCATCAGCCAAACCACTTAAATGCTTCTCTCAGTGTCTTTTTTCTTTAAATACATTATCCCCACCCCCCAGAAACAAAATTTAATAAATTCTATAGCTTGCTTCTTTCAGATCTGCCTGTTTCCCGTTTTTTTCCTCCCCCACCCACCAAAGGTCCTGGAATTAGTTCAAAATACAATATCTTGAGGAAGTATTTTATCATTATTTCTGTTTTCTTATATGCAAGTACATAAAACATTGATTTTTAATCTTTTTCTTCTGAACTGTTTGCTAGACTTTATCCCTTTTTTGTTTCTTCATTTCAGGGAAGTGCTCAAAGTCCTAAATCACAATTAAATATTCTTATGTTAGATGACCAGAATCATGAAAATCAGAAGATAATCACATGACAGAGGAGAAGTGGTACGCACTGGGTCATGAAACACTCACACAGCTTTAGTCATACTTTTCACTTTTTATCCTGTTAAAAAGACTTCTGCACAGTGCTCATATTCAAATCAACCAGAAGCAGAAACAAACATAAAATTAGGCTTCAATTTCACATCCGAATTCCAGAGATTTTTGAGTTTTTCCTCCAAAGATTTACTTCAAGGCTTCTCTAGTTTCTATTCATGACCATATACTCTTGTCAAACACAAATATAGCCTCATCAAGCTAAACCCAGTCACCTCATGTCCAGCTGTATGACCGCTCTAATTCACACTTGTTTTGAACTGCAGGGTTTCAAGATCGCATATTCAAGTCAGAAAGTTTGACAGGCAGCAGAAAAGCTGCTCCCATGTTTGTATTTTACATCTGGAACTCCAAGTGCTACCACTATTTTACAAGACAGGTGGCTGTGATTTTTATCATGCAGTGGTATTTTTACCTGCCCTGCTGGTTAAAGCTAACACTTTAACCTTAATCTTACAAAACATTTGCTAGACATCTATTCTAAAACTGCTTCAGTTATTTTCTTCCTTTCACTTGTCTTTCTTGCATTTCTTCAGTAAATTGGAACTTTTCTCACTTCACACATCTTTCATGTTCATCAACAGGAAATACAATAATTTATCTTCTTCAAAACTATAGAAGTACAAAGGGCTAGAAGGGTTACCTTGATTTCCCCCTAACAAGTTCAAATAGATGCATGCTTTGGGACAAATTCAAAGAAGTATTAGATATCTATTTCCCTTTCACAGGTTTACATACACAGAAGAAAAACACATTATTAAATGGGGAAAAAAAGAGGAGCTTTTTATAATTCTTGATGGGTTTTTATGTTTTTGTTTTGCTTTGTTTTTTAATTTCTGTTTTGTTTTTTTTTTTTTTTTTAAAAGATTGCAGAATTTTTTAATTATATGGGTAACAAAATACATTTTTTCTTTTATCTATCCACAGAGATATATGACCAGTAAATCTACTTGTTCCGATTTCTTTCAAAGAAACTTTATTTTAGAAATAGTAGCAGTACCATCACTAGCACTGCTGTGGAGCATTTCCATAATATAAACTTTGAAGCTTTCCTGCACCTAGAAAAACAAATTCTCAGAACTGGATGGTAGCTTGAAAGCAACAGATCGTGTTTGATGTAGGGAGGAAAATGCACTAATTTTTTTTCTCCAGACCAGCTCTGTTGAAAATGTCAGTGCAATTCAAACTGAAGCCCATAGTGATACATACACACATCAGCTGAGGCTCCAGTTTTCTGCTTGTAAACTGGTAAGGACACATTTGCAATAATGCTGATAATGGAATGCTAATACCTGTAGCTTTCTTCTAAATAATAGGGTTTAATTTAATGGTCTGGACTGAAGAAATTAAAATTCTTTTGTCCATATAAACCTTAATGTTTAGTCCAAAAACACATCCTTTTAGTATGAAAACAAATGCATATCTCCAAAATACCTCTGGTTTCAAAACACAGCTTATTCATAGATGCTTTCATTACACTAACTTCTTATGCACCCTATTGAGGAGGCAGATTGCACTTGTATGAATATGCAAACCTTAAATTCTTATTTATCATTTACCCAGAGCTACTAAGAGAACTGGGAAAACTACATGACATCATTTACTAGTGCATTTTTCTAAGTTGCAGAAAGTTGTTCAATGACCATTTGTTTGAGCTGACAACTGATGAAGAAATGGAAGAAGTCTTCAGTGGTTTTAGCCCTTTTTAATGTTTGTGAATTAGCCAAGAACTTTTTTTTTTTTTTTAAT
Source organism: Merops nubicus (assembly GCF_000691845.1). Lineage (NCBI taxonomy): Eukaryota > Metazoa > Chordata > Aves > Coraciiformes > Meropidae > Merops > Merops nubicus. The sequence goes on from NW_008627801.1 coordinate 66,504, forward strand.
TTCTTTCTATCTCAAAGTAAGTTGGAGATATTTTTCCATACACACACAAAGCACTATCTACCTGATGTTTGTTATGCAGCTAAGCACCATTTGGGATCTATCTTACATGCATGGTTAGTGATATTTGTAGTAGGAAGGCTTCCCATCCCCATGTTTTCCATCAGTCCTGGCTTTGGGCTTGCCCTCTATGCTGTGGCACAATGCATGGCACAGAAGCAATACAAACTGGCTCTTCCCTAATTTGCTCACTTCCAGTGCCTACAATGTACTGATCTAAAAGGCAGCAGCCAGCAGAAGTAGGTCAGTCGCTCTCCAGAGAGGGAACACACTTTCAGAGCAAAGACAGAGCCAGACTGGGTGCCCTACACACCTGCTGTGCATCTCCAAGTACCCAAGATTATTTCTTTTTCTCAGAGGTTTAAAACTCTACAGAAATTAAGCAATGTATCCTCATCAAGGAAGTGCTGGGGTTTTTTCCCCCCATACCTCTAGACTTTTATTCCAGCGAACATGGCAATTCTAGTAAGGAAATGTATGCAGCCTGGTTCACCTCTCAAAGTAGAAGGCCTTCTCAGCTCACAATACTGCAAAAAGTTAAAGAGCACTTACTGCTGTTGCTCCTCTGAAGCTCTTTAACCATTAGATCTACTGGGAAAGCAGTTACACTAAGGAGCACCACGGAAGATGGCATTACACTGTGCATGCAGATGCAACAGGGAAAAAAATACCATAGCAGAGCTGGTGCTTCATCAATGCCGTTGCTTCTGTTTTTATCAAGTGAAGCGAGATGCTCAAAATCAGCTTTGCCTCATAACTGCTATAAACCAGTCTCCTTCTCAAAACCAAGACCAGAAAGAGCAAGTATTTCAGGTAAGTCTCAGGTCATTGGAACAAGTGACCTGATTATTGGAGTGATAATTACCAAGTGCCTTGCTAGCCCAGATTTCAACTCAAGATAAAAACCCCTTCTTCTGCAGTTTTGTACTATCAGATAATTTCCAGCAACACTTAAATGTGACCATTTGCTACAGAAAAAAAATTTAAAAAAATAAATAAAAAAAAAAACACATTAAAAACTTCCTGTGTGAAATATTATATGTCAAGAAAAAGGGCCAGGCCAGCAAAGCTTCCTTTGTGAGGGGGGGACACATTGTTTTCTTTCAGAGAGTCAAACTAGACACCTTTCAGACATTTGGAGCCACAGCCACAGATGGAGAAGTCAATCCACAGCAAGCACACCTCTGAAATGCAGCAAAACTAAGAAACTGTCCACAGCTACAAATACTTCACTGACCTATCCATATGAGATTGCCTCCCATCTACTTAATAACAATGGACCATCACACAAGCTTCAATTCAGACACAGATGAAAAACGTAACCTCTGTGGAAACTGAAACACTACTGAAATAAAACCACATCCAAAATGAAGCTTAGAACTTTCCCTCACAACAACACAGAGATGCTGCCCAATTCAGAAACCATTACAATGAGGTCAATTTAAAAAAAAAAAAAAAAAAAATTTATATATAAAAGATATTGCAGGTTTGGTTTCACGTTCAAAGCCTTTCCCAAGTCTTTTAAAAACATTTCAGAGCTCTCCAACAGCGAGGGTAAAAAGAAATAATGTTTTAAAACCCTTTCACACAGGCTGGGACGTTTTAACACAAGTTTGACTGCACTGACTTCACCCTAAGAAACAAAATTACCTGGGTGTTTCAAAAAACAGCTGAAAAAAAAATATATTATAGGTGGCACAGAACTGAATTTGTATCGTACTGCAGCATACACTATAAACCATACACAGAAGGAGTTACTGAAGCGAAAACAAAAGTAAAGACTTCTCAGGAAGGAACCTTCTAAGTGATCAAAACAATAAAAGCATCATTTGTTCATTTTCATTTAATAATTAATCTGTGATTGGCCCAGCAGAACAAATATCCTATAGTATTAAATGCGTAAGTAGGGAAAAGTGTGTGATATATGTTTCTCAAGAGTCGGTATCATATCTGATGTTGCTTATTTATTGGCTCATTATATGCATGCTTTGCTTTGAGACAGTAAGTCTAATTTCACATTCAGCCTTATGAGGACATCCAGAAAATACAGCACATTTTCTGCTGCTCAGAGCAGTCTCTCAGGGAGCCTTAATGGCAGTGTTTGTGTAGTCTTTGGCACGGACTGCATCTGGGAAACTTTAAAGGCTCAGAACCACTGTTTTGCTTGCTGCTGCTGTTGCTGTAAATGAGGAAAACAAATTTAATAGGATTAAATTACATATATTAGACCCCAAAAGTTGGTGACTTATTTTCTGCAAACTATGTTTCCTGACAAAATTACGTTGCAAAATGCCCTAGTTATGACAGCCCACAGTCCAGAGTGGCCACACAATTATAGTTAAGTGAACAGGATATTTTTTGATTCAGCCCTACACAGTATTTCTGTTTTTGCTCTGAATACTTTTTCCCAGGGCTTTCCAATTGCTCCCATTGGGAGCAGCTGGATTTTGAAACTGTTTCACAGCATAGCCAACGTGCGAGGTCTGAACACCAAGGTCTTAAGTAATGAGGTCCCTCAGCCACAGAGAAGGTCGTTTTACCTGTTCAAAAGCCCTTAGAGATGGAAAGAGTAAATTAGGATTACAGTGAATCTGGACAGGACTTCAATCTGCCTCCCAATTTCTCAGCATTTCAGTGGGAGTCACTTGCTCCCATGAAATTTTTGTTCTCCTTAGACATTAGCTTAGAAAAGTCTGTATTTTGAAGCAGCTTTGGACAAGCCTTAGAGAGGCTTAAGTTGGAGATTCTTGATGTTATCAGTTAGTCACAAGTACTTTGCCACCAGCCCAGATTCAGACTCAGTTCAGGGCTGTATGAGCACTCTCTATCCCCCCCATCTCTAGCTGTGGAGTACAATATAACTCCTTTGGATCTATTTAGAATTAAATTGGAAAGTGATAAGATTCCCACTACTTGCCTTCCAGGATGATCCCCAGTTAAAGTTTTAGTTGCACTGAGTAAACCCATGGTGCTTGCCGGACCAAGTATTCACTGTCTGATCCCTGCACTTATGAGAATATGAGCTGTATTTTAACACCAAAGTATTCTCCAGTCTGAACAGAATCACAGTTGGTTTATTTACAATGTTTTTTTCCCTCAATACATATAGCACCATTTTACTAAAGCCTTCCCATATCAAAATAAAACACATTTTCTTTCTCCATTTCCAAACACGCAGCATTAAGATACAGATATATGGCAGGTTACATATTTTTCAGTTCATATCCTCAGCTGAATTCTCTCTGTTGTGTATAGACCGTAAATAAACCCACCTATGGCATCTCAGACCTAGCAGTCCCAGGCTTACTCTAGCAGAGGAGACAGTCTGGACATTCCTGCCTGTACTTGTTTCTCCTGCAATAGGAATGACATTTTGAGGTGATCATTTAAGGTGTTAGTCTTCTATGTTAGTATGCAGCATGGTGGATATGTCATACCTGTCACATGGATGTGTCCTTTACAGGAAACAAAGCTATACAGAACAGTTCTGGTCACTGACTTCACAGGATATCATAAATCCAAGAAGAATATTTATCATATCAAACATACAGGTTTTGCCTTTGCTTCCAAGGCAATGTTTTCAATCAGGCATCTCTACGCTCTCCTCAAATGTTTTAAGGTCTGACATGTGATTTAGTTGCTGAGATGGTTATTCTGGGCTGGCTGACAATCTCTGCCACTGACATAGTAGCAGAAGCACTTGCCTATTTTCAGGAGCCCATCTCAACAGTATCGAGGAGAAACATGTCCTGTATCCTCCTTGGCATTCATTTAACAGTCCACAAATAGCAAGAAGCACTTGTCAACAAGTGCAGGAAAACCAGCCCAAAGCCTCTCATCTGGCTATCGTGGATCCTGTCTACCTGATTGTTGCCTTCCTCCAAGCACAGCTTCTTATTTTCAGTAGAGAAAACCTGTTATTCTGAAGACACACACATGAGAGGAAAAAAAAAAAAAAATCCTTGCAATTTATGGATCAATACCTACTGTCTCCCTGGGAAATTTATGTCATGTTAAAATATAGTTGGTGCCTATCTTCAAGAAAGACAGAGAAAAACAGATGTTATTCTCCACAGTGTAAGCAAATGTAGATTTTCCAGCCTGTCACCCAAGGAAATTTTTGAGCAATCTCTATATCCATCATAAACATTGGCAGATCCCACCACTGTCATTGGAGATGACAATTAAGAGCTAAGTATACGAGGAAGCACCAAGCTCTTTATATACTGCATAATTTAAAATGTTACAGCTAAGACCGTTGTTATCTAACTTTTACACAAGAAGACTCACTCAAGCTGACTGATTTTGTTCATAAAATTAGCCTGAGGTTTATCTGTGTAACCACAGCTCTCACAAGATAGCTAGAGTAGTTATTGCCTGTCAGCTAATATTATGTGAGAATATGGGGTAACTCTTGTAAGCAGGCAATTGTGCTATTAACACTGTAAGAAGGACTCTCACCAGAACAGCTTCCCTAGAGATTAATGAAATAGGAGAGAAGGGATTTGGTTTAGGACAAAAGGATATTATGTTCTAAATGTAGGTAGTTCACCAAACCATTAGTCACAACATTGCAAGGGACAGGGAAAGCCAATAGGTTTGTGTTGCATTTAAAAACTGGCAGCACAAGATACGTGTAGAAAATAGGTAAGTCCAACTGTAAAAACAGTTGTGTCATTAAAAAAAACAGATTATGACAATATGAAAGGAAGGTCTAAAATGTGAAATTTCATTATCTATGAAGTGACAAAGCAGAAAACAAGCAGCTGGTACAAACTGATCATCCCCATGGCTTACAGAGCTTCATGCTGTACACTGCTTTTCCACACCAGGATGTTATGCTGTTCACATTTCATTTATACCTGTATCCAGAAATAACCTCAGAAAGAGGATCCAGACAGCCAGGCCTTTCCAGCCTTGCTCCAAGGAAAGGGCCAACATAAGAAGAACCAGAGAAGCTGTTTTCATCTCTAGGTCAGTTACAGATGCCTTAAAGGCTTTTGTTCTAATTCTATTCCTATTTTAAAGGCCTGTATGCCCCTATGCACTTGAATAGCTTGAATATAGTGATCTGCTTCAAGCTTTACACTTGCCTACTGCAAAAAGCTCACATGCTGAGACACACAGTCCTGCCCTAGCTGCTCCTACAGACTCACCCGAGCTGGAGCTCTCTGTGACCCCACATTTGCAGCAAGAGGTGCAAGATGTGTGCCTCCCTCCCAGGCAAACCAACTGACCCATTGCACTGATTTACCTAGTGGAAATAGTGGAGAGTAGTCTCTGTTAACTGACGTTTAGATAAATTATATCCTTGGATTCTGTCATATGAAAGTGTTCCCCTTTTATAACCATTTTTGTCTTTTGTAAATAAATGGCCATAATAACACTTGAAAGACAGTAACTCATATTTGCTAGTTTTTCACATTTCAAAGTCACCAACATTTTATGTAAAGGGCCTTCTCTTCTGCACATGGTGGCCAGAAGAGCTGCAGAAAATTTGACAGATATGAAATTATTCCCATAAAACACCTCCCTCGATAATCCAACAATGATCCTAAATGTTTACATCATACATTCATTGATTACTATCATTGTTATTTCATGAACTGAAAAAAAGAAAATGAATCCACATATAAAATATAATCCCTCTAGATCAGGTTCTTCCCCATGTACTGAGAAGGAAGGAAGCAGAAGAGTAAGCAATTCCAGGTACTACTGTTGTATTCAATAGCAGATATTAATCTTTTCCAGTATATATTAAGAAATGCTGCACTGCCATATTATCAGACGAAAAGAAATATATTACCTCTCTGTAAGCTGCCTTCAACCCTACGGATTTTCTGTGGTGCTTTGGAAAAGCTAATATATGTATTCAAGGGAGTAGGACTTGAAAAGATGGATTGGAATAGAAATATTATTGAAAAATAAGCTTATATAGAAAAAGCTTAATTTGTTCAAGTAAAATTATTTTTCTTCAAGTTCCGGACAAGCGTCAGTTCTTCATACAGCCTTTCATTTCAGAAGTTCCTCCTGTGATCTGCTGTATGCCTTGCATCAGTCAGTACTGATGAGATCCCCTTAGATGCCCTCATCTACATCTAACTTTGTTCCCACACAGAGGTACGGATGATACCTACATATTCCCACATTTAAGCAAGAGAGGATGTTTGTCCTGAAATTGTGATTTTTTTTTTTTAAAACAGGCTGCACAACTCCTCTTTCCAGCAGAGGTTCGTGGCATATGTTCACAGGATTGATCCTTTCCAAGTCAGAGGAAATACTAGCTTGTACCTCGCTTACATAGTGCAAGCACAACTGAATGCCAGCACTACATTTAAAATGCTCACTAACAGCTAAGTCTAGATGGATTTTGACAGCACATTAAGCTCACCATGAGAATACAGCATCCACCTCTACAACCTGTCCTCAAAAAGCAGTACCACCCAAGTAAACTGAACTCCAGGCAAGATCAGTTACATCAGTGCGTGTTGAAGGAAATGACCCCAGTTTGTTGAGTAAACACACAGCAGTAAGTTTAGTACAGTCAGGTCTCAGGTTGTCTTAAATTCCACATTGCAAACACCACAGCGTTTAATCAGTAATGATACTGCTCCCCTAGACAGAGCTTCTGCGTTAGCAATGTCCTGCTAATACTTCTCAAACTCCATTTCAGAATTTGATAGGACACATTAAAGTGAAGCAAAAGCAAATTCTTGAAATAAATCCCAGTCAAAGTCAGCTTCTTTAGCTAGCTGCCACTTTTCAAACAAATTAGTCTCTGCAGGGATTACAACCAGCATAACCACCATGCATCCACCCACGTGGCACATTCAGCTGTTATACTTTTAATTAATTAGTCTCTTCAGCTAGGTTAGAGGTTATTATAACCTCGCTAGGGTTAAAAGGAAAGCTTAGATGACCTCCTAATCTATTTTAAAATCTTTAATAAGGCTTTTAAAAATATAACAGTTATTTCTCAACAATAGGGATTAGAAATTATTCTTGTGCTGAAATAATTTTCAAACCAGACCTGATAATGTCTTTGGAAAGCACTTCAAATAGCAGTGGTAACGTATGCTAAACTTCAGAATTGAAAACCATTTAGACCATTAGATTCTTTAAAGTTACCCTCTAAAAAGTTACAATGATACAAGTAAAAAAAAATTGCCAGTGAATTAAAACCATTAACAGTGCTTCAGATGTCTTAATCTTAAATTATTTCTGCTTCTATGTGGTGTTTCAACTGACATTATATTAATTACTACTGCTGGTGTACTCTCAGCTTCTACAATAAAATTTTCATTTCTTAACTAGTCTCTCAGTAAAAGAGCACTCCTTAAGAAAAATTAAGCTTTCTATACTTATGTTCAATTTAAGAAAGTAAATCAGCCTTTTCTCTTTACCAAACAAATATTTCAGTTGAGGATAAAACATTTCCAGAGATTAGAAGTATCAGATTTTCGTAACAATAAGACAAGATTTCAAATGGCAAGATTTCAAATGCTGCAGGTATAAAAATTGTAAGAATGGATGTATTAAGTTTGACCCAAGAATCTACCCATTTACCCCAGTGCCTACCTCTAGCCATTGTTGAAGGAAGACGGGCAGCAGAAAATCATAAAAGTCAGTAGTATAAAGCAATCCTTCCTTCCTACTTAACAAGGTATTAATCCATGAGAAAGTTTCTCACATGAGAGTTTAATTTCTTTAATAGCTTCTAGCGTGTGCAATAATTTTATCTAGCTCACCACGTGAGTCACTGACTACGTTTTTCTTTTCTTCCAGAAAAAGCCAGAACATTTGTGAGGCTTTCTGTCCCCTTGAAAAAGCCACAGTGACAGTTTCCAAATATATCACATTCACTCCTTGTCCACTCATTTCATCCTTTGTTTATACCTTACCTACAGAAGCACACTGGGCACTCCCAAGCTCCTGGGTCCCTCAGGAACCCTGCAGGCTCCACAGTTTTGCCACCTCCTCACACTCTCTAGAGGTCCATTGACAAATAAAGCCACAAATTACCCTCCACAGTAATCTTCATAAAGCTTAGGAGACATAGAGCACTCTCTGTCCCTCTGGAATCTGCCTGTGTCATGCAGCACAGGCCAGGCACCAGGGAAGGCCCCTGGGGGCTGCCAGCAAGCTCAGGGTTACATTAACTACCCTATGGGAGATACACAAATGTAGTGGAAACTCCTCTGAGGACATGTTTGATGAAAGAGACAACTCTGCATTCAAGGGAAAGCAGAAAGCCCAAATCCTGCTCAATGTTACATCTCTCCGTGGCCTCACAACATGCAACCTGGACAAGCAGGTGCTGTGGGCCCGCTAAGGCTCAGCTATGCCTGTATGTGCCCAAAAAAGGAGTCATGGCCACTGAGACACCACCAGTTGAGACTTGGGATATATTAGCACCAATTACTGATCTCCTTTGGGAAAATGATGCATAACTGGGGACCAGGCTGTAAACTTCCTGACTCCATTTTTTTGGACCGTTAACAAATCAGCACAATGACATCTTCATATTTTCCCCACAGCCCGGAAACTTTCTGTCACTCCACTGACAGTTTCACCTTCCCCTTACACCAGCAGTGCCCTTTTGTGGGGCACTGGAGTGAGTGTGGGGTGGGCAGGGGAAGAAGAGGGCCAGTTTTGATTCAAGGTGGGGGCAAAGGCTTGATGCCACTAGTAGGATGAATAAGACCTCTGCTCATTGCCTCTGAAGCTCATTTCAGACAGAACCTCTAGACACAGAATTTCAAATATTCTGCCTGTAACCAGGTAATAAAAGCTTTAAGTGCTACAAACTGTTCAAAGGCAATGAGGCTGCATGAAATAAGGTCAATCAGAATCTAACCCTTCTCAATCCTATCACCAAGGCTTACAACAAAACAGCAATCTTTGTCAGTGTCTATTTTCTACCATTGGACCATGCAGCCTCGCTCTAAACCTGCTCCTCATTGAATAAAAATCAGCTACAGAAAGAGACAAATCTGACAGCAGTTGTCTGATTCTCACAAAGGAATTTGACTGTGAGGAGGAAAGTTAGACAGAGGAATAAAATCCTACAGCAAGAAAGGAAAACGTAATAAACAAGGAGCTCTTGCAGTAAATTCACAAAATGGGATCCTTCTAAGGCATAAACTACCCCATTGCTTCTAGCTTTTGTCAGAGTGCTGGCATTAATGCCTTTCCTCTTCAGGTCTGAGACCTAAGCAATCTTCTTTGTTTGCAGGACCTGTCCCATACGGTAGAACCAAACAATGCACTGAAACCTCACTGTTCTTGCAGTAAACAAAGCTTCAGTGGAGGTCAATAGAAATCTCAATGGGAAGCAAATGTTCTGATGATGAGACAGCTGCTGCAGGATCATATCTTGCAGCCAGTGACAAAGAGAAAGAAGGTAAATGCTTTCCATCTCAATTCGCTTTTTCTGCGTGACTTGTCTTCAGCTATGGGGGAGTGTATAAAAAAAAATGTATTTTGAAGCATGTCAAAGCAGGAAAAATTCAATTTGCTACTAATAGATGAATTAGCTCTGAAAAGTAAGCTTCACGAAGTCAAACTGCACATTAGGAAATCAGCCCTCATCTGCTGTCACTTAGAACATGACTACAGCAATACAAGAAAGTAATAAGGTGTCTCAATATGGCTAAATTTGCTTGCTTTGTGAATAAACAGAAAATATGTACCAAATCAAAATTATTTCATGCTTGTGTGCAACCTGCATGCACATACTTACAGCTATACATAGACACCTGCAACCAGGCTGAGTATCTCTCTGTTTAACTTAGCTATACATGCCAAATTGTATCAGTTAAGGATCCAGATAGTTCCAACAGTTGGTCTGATTCTCTGTAGTTCAGACGAGGTCAAAAATAGTAAAACAAATTTATATCACTTGAAACCTGGGTTTCACAATGCTCTCCACAGCCTACACAGTTCTGTGAAGGCAGGGAGAGGCCAATGAAGTTAGAGGAAAGATCAACAGATCTTTCCTATCACATGTCAGCTTTGCAGCATTGAAAACTGTATTTCTCGCAGCTTTTTTTTTTTTTTTTTTTTTGGTTTCCTCTTTCAGCTATTATTGATACAGCTGAAAACTTACTGTAACAAACCTTTCTTTTAGTCTGTGCTCCCTCTTTGTCATCTCCATTGCTCACAGATTAACAGCCACTCAACTGGTATAGTTGCCATAGGCAACTCAACTCCGTTTGCAGATAAATGCAATTTATGATGTGACTAGCACTTGACCTGTATAAGAGGCAGGAACAATTTTGCATGATGACAACTTGTAAGTCAGGAAACTTCCAAACATGACATTCAGAGTTTCATGGTCTGAACCCGTGGTCTTAGTAATGATTAGCACTTGACCATCTGTGTGTACTCAGCACCTGAATATAGAAATGACCCAATTAAGAGATGCCCATCAGGTGTATAATAGACTATTAATAGCCAAGTCTGGTATCACACAATGTAGCAACATAATTGAATGCTTGGGACTAGAGCAGCTCAGCTGTTTGTATTGCCATATTACTTGCTGATCTATAGTACGAATTCTACATTTCCAACCCATAGAAAAGCCTAAAAGAAGTTATCTGAGCAACGAACAGCCAGCTGTGGCCAGTGAATATCAACAGTGCCTCAGAATCCTCAGAGCCCCCTGAACACCAGCCGTGGCCAACAACAGGAAGCAGGTAGCCTGGAAATCAATAGTTCATGCCATGAATTCACAGCAAGCCTTTTACCGACCTCAAAAGTATATGTTTGCAAACTTTTGTGGCCTCAGTTTTGTGCCTGTTTTTTACAAGTGATGATGCTTGTGTGCAAAAGTCCCCGAGCAATCCATACAGATTAGCAAAGCATAGGTACATGCATATTTTTGTGGCAGGGAAGCTCAAAGTATCTAGTTCAGTAGAGTTCCCAAGTTTCAGGTGTTAACATCTTAATCATTCTAATAAGACATGCCATAAGATTTCTCTTTTCATCATCTCCTGCAAGCTACCTGCTAATTTTAACTGACTAATCAAGCTGAGTCATGATGGGCCAGATTCTCTCATTCTTAATCATTTAAATCATTTCATGGTGCCTTTTTTTGTTTTTTTTGAGAGGACAGTCAGTGTAGTAGAGGAACTGCATAAAAAGAATGTCAGAATCAGATCCTGTATGTTTGCAATGAATAGAGGTAATCTCTGCAGACTACTTTATCTGATGCCTCCCAGTTTTTTTTGTGTGCATGACAGTACGCAGATGGAAATGCTAGCAACACAAGAAAAAGCACTAGAAGCATAATAAAGGTGACAAAAAGTGGTTACTTGTTTACTTGCAGAAGGACAAAGATGACAAAAGCTGAAGGGTCAAGCATAGCAGCAACAGCAATGCAAGACGTTTTCTGCCTACATGCAGAGGAACCACAGTAGCTAAAACCAAAAAAAAAAAAAAAATGCAAAAAACATGGACCTTCCCAGATGACAATGCACAGTCTTAATTTTCACTTAGCTTTTATATTCTAGCTATGAAATTCTTTTGACTTTCTACATATACCACTATGCATGTGCTCTTTATCTTGAGTGTACTCATTGCATTTAAAACTGAATCAAATACTCTCACATTTGGGTGCTCTGTGCAAGCTGTCTTACAGAGGTCTAACATTTTAGAAAGGACTGCATATCTTCTCCTTTGACAACTCACAGGGGCTTTATTTTCAAGTTAAGCATCCAAAAACTGAGGAATGCAAGACTAATGCCACATCTCATCCAGCCAGTCTTGGACACCTATATCCTACGACTGAGTCAGCCATGAAGAAGTGCCAATTTTATCCAAACAATGAAACAAGAGACACAGAACAATTCACATGGATGTAGGTATCTAACTTTCAACTACCTTAGGTAGAACAGGTGAATCCCAAACCTCAGTGTTGCTGTAGCCCACTGTTTGTATGTCAAAATCCAAATAAACTTTGCTATGTAACTGTCTTTCAGATACCTCACCCTGATAAAGTTCACATTCAGTGATCCTGTCAGATTACTGGAAAGGCATTTTCCACGATCCTCATTCACACGGTATCTGCTGATCTCTTCTCTTTTCCAGTATGTTTCTAAGAGATTGAGTTTAGCTGAAAAGGTGTAACAATCTATTATTTATGGGTCAGCCTTTTTTGATCTGGAGTCTGATGAGTCCGCCAATATGTTAAAGTATACATCACTCCAATCTGTATGCTATATATATGGGTACTCTTATTTCAAATAGCTATATATTAATGAAACCAGAACTGAAATGTGTGATTTCATACATCTGTGATTCTTTCTGTTCACACATTTTAAATAATATGGCAAAAATTCACAATGGATAAATTATGGGGTTTTATTTGAGTTCTAATTTTTCTACGACTTGGACAGTTTAGCTTGCATTAAACAATTTTGAAAGCATAAAGTACTGACATGAAAAGTGATTGAAGCCAAGAGAGAGGGAAAACAAAAGAATAGAAACAAAGACTGATGAAAGAATTAAATAGTCTTGAATAATTAAGGAAAAAAAAAAAAAAAAAAAACAACAACAAAAAACAGAATTCCAATACTAATTTTGAAAGACTGCTCTGGAGAACACAGCTAGAAGAAACAATTTTCTTTACTGAGAAAGATACACAGCCATGGCTGGTTTCTTTATGGGTTAATTAATTATTAGTACAATACCATTTGCAGATATCTGACATTTCAATCTAAGCAAGAAATAAAAATATAAAACACAAAGATGAAAAAAGAGGTCATACATTCTCCCAGTTTTAATGACAAACATCAGTGATTATCTGACTGTATACCAGGGGCTAAAAGTAGTGGTGTTAATCTTCTCTGAAACTTTCTTCATTCCTGTTCTTGAGGTAATCTTTAGACAGGTAATCAGAAAAGCAACTACACTCTTCCATGCTGCAAAGGGCAGACTGACACGAGCAAGTAGATGTGTGCAGCGTCTTACACCTCAGCAGCAGCAGAAACTATTCTGTTCTGGGAAACTGGCATAATTTAACTATTTACATGGTGATGCTTTGATGACATTTAGCCTAAATAGTAATATTTTTTCTATGAAATCAATTGAACTTGTATATACATTTGATTCTTTATCCCATGGTTTAAATAGAAATTATAATTCGGTTTAAAGATCTGTACTTCTGCAAAACTTTAAATGGGAGTGAATTGGAAAACAAGTTTGTTTGCGCTACACAACAAAATAGGGAGGGAAATACTATTTATTACTTCTGGTGAAAATGTATGAAATAATGAATTTTTTTACATAAGCAAATTTAGCAGCCTTTTCATATGCATTCAGGCCACAAGCAACAAATTAAATTTGAGTTTCCGAACTCTATTTGTTACATGAATAAGTATGGATTAGTGGATTGAGTAAGGCTAAGTTTATTTTATTATAACTGTATTTGTCTAAGATTATTGACAGTGTTCTACACTGTATCCTAAAGGATAACCTGGCAAGAGAGGCTCATTTCAAAGCCTGTTCCGACGGCAGCCCCCCATCTGAACACCTGGTCGGGGTGGCAGGTGGTGTCCCTCGGGGGTCCATGCTGGGACCACTGTTGTTTGACATCATCAATGACGTGGACTTTGGCATCGAGTGCACCCTCAGCGGGTCTGCTGACGATGCTAGGCTGGGTGGTGCAGTTGACATGCCAGAGGGATGGGAGGCCCTCTGTTGTGGGAGTCTATTATAGACCACCAGACCAAGAAGAAGATGTTGATGAGGCCTTCTACAGACAGCTGGAGGTAGCCTCTAGAACACACTCCTTGGTACTCGTGGCAGACTTCAATCACCCTGATATTTGTTGGGACTCCCACACAGCCAGGCAAGTTCAGTTGAAAAGGCTCTCACAGTGCATTGATGATAACTTCTTAATGCATGTAGTGGAGGAACCAACGAGAAGAGGTGCACTGCTAGACCTTGTATTAATGAATAAAGAAGGACTAGTTGGGGACATTAAGGTTGGGAATAGCCTTGGAATCATTGACCATGATATGGTGAAGTTTAGTATTTTACAAGGTAGAAGCAGGACAACAAGTAAGATTACAACCCTGGACCTGCACAGGTCTAGCTTTTGACTTTTCAAAGATCTACTTGTGGGAATCCCATGGGCTAAGACTCTGGAGGGTAAAGGGGCCCAAGAAAGCTGGTCAGTTTTTAAATACCACTTCCTCCAAGCCCAAGATGGGTGTGTTCCCATGTGTAAAAAGTTGGTTCAAATGCCTTCTTTGCTTTGGTCTTTAACCCTGAGACCAGCCCTTGGGAACTTCAGACCCTGGATACAGGAAAAGCAGCCTGGAAGGGGGAAGACTCTCTGCTAGTCAATAGAGATTGGGTTAGTGATCAGTTAAGGAAATTGAACATATATAAATCCATGGGCCCTGATGAGATGCACCCGAGTATTGAGAGAAATGGCTGATGTTGCCACTCTACCACTCTCCATCACTTTTGCTAAATCATGGCAGATGCGAGAGGTGACTGAGACGTGGAGGAAAGCCAATGTCATTCCAGTCTTCAAAAAGGGCAAGAAGGAGGATCCAGGAGACTATAGACCAGTCAGACTCACCTCCATCCCAGGAAAAGATCGTGGAGCAACGCATTCTGGAAGTCATCTCTGAGCACATGCAGGAGAAGAAGGTTCTCAGGACCAGTCAGCATGGATTTACCAAGGTGAAATCATGCTTGACTAATGTGATAGAATTCTATGATGTGGTGACTGAATGGGTAGGTGCAAGGAGACCAGTTGATGTAGTCTACCTTGACCTTAGCAAGGCGTTTGATACAATTCCCCATAACATCCTCCTGAGCAAGCTCAGGAAATATGAGGTAGAGGAACAGACAGTGAGGTGGGTCAAGAACTGGCTGCACAATAGAGCACAACGGGTGGTGATCAGTGGTGCTAAGTCCAGCTGGAGGCCTGAAACTAGTGGAGTCCCCCAGGGATCAGT
>NW_008627802.1:0-950 GCF_000691845.1 Merops nubicus
AGGAGTGTGTTCTAGAGGCTACCTCCACTTGTCTGTAGAAGGCGTCATCAACATCTTCGTCTTGGTTCAGTAGTCTATGGTAGACTCCAACAACAGTGTCACCCCTGTTCACAATTCTTACCCACAAGCTTTCAACCTGTTCCACCTCCCCCCCTGGGTAGAACTCAATACATTTCAGTTGCTCTTGCACATAAAGAGCAACACCACCACCTTGCCTTGTTGGTCTGTCTTTCCTAAACAGGAAGGACAACATCCAGGACAACATTCCAGTCACGGGAGCTGTCCCACCATGTTTCAGTGATTGGAATTACATCATAGCCATGAAACCTAGTGCAACCCTCCTACTCCTCCTGCTTGTTCCCCATACTCCATGCATTGGTATATATTTCAGAGAGGGAGTTAACCCACCAGTTTTCACCAGAACGATAGTGCAAACTAATTGAAATAACTAAAATGAGACGCATGGAGGTATGGCTATGTGACTTCTTCCATACTGTATCAAGCAATCTTAAGTCACTGGTCAAGCTATGAAAATTGGCTATACAGATTATTTTGTGAAGTAAGCCATGCTTCTTAAAAAGCAAAGCCTGGCTATTCACAGAAGTAGTCTAAGCAAGTTTGCTTTCTTAGCTAAGCCTGAGCCCAGCTTCTTCCCAGAAGATAATTGAGACATTCATTAAACCCTGGTATCAGAGTTGTTTCTGATGATGTGCCTATAGCATTTTTCTAGAGATCAGCTACAGCTGATAGGATGAAAACTGTTGGACTTGCATCTTCTTAATGGAATATGTTCTGTTTCATTTAAACATATGATTACATTTTTATAATGAATAGTTATTCCCTGGGTATGTGTGGCAAATAGGTATTTTCATATACTATTGTAACTTTGTTACAATAGTATATGAAAATATACTGAAATATAATGAACCCGTGTTCACAGCGAGACAGCG
>NW_008627803.1:0-23063 GCF_000691845.1 Merops nubicus
CCCCGGCTCCAGTCAGGAGGCGGCGGGCGCCAAGGAGGCCTGCGCTACCGCCCGGATCCCCGAGGGCCCCGAAGCGGGGGCGGAAGGTAAAGGCGAGCGCGGCCCTTCACGGCGGGTTTTACGGGTGTGAGAAGCTTCTCTCGCTGCCGGTCTGGCCTCCATCCTTTGAGCTCTGCTCATCGCTGGGGTCGGCTGAAGGAAAGCTTCATGGGCGTGTATATAGGGAACTTCTCCTTTGGGTGCTTAGTTTTTGTGGTCGTTTGTTGTTCTTGGGGTTTTGCTGTTTTTGTTATTTTTTCTGTAGTATTACTGGTTAGCAAGGATCACAGTTTCAAAGTTGGGGGGTTTCTTCCCTGAAAACATAAAAAAAAAAAAAAAATGGAGATCTGAAGCCATTTGCCTGTAGTGCAGCTGAACACCGAGTGCTTTAGAAGTTGCCTTTTTTTTTTTTTTTTTTTTCCCAAATTTTATTTCTGGATTTCCCAGTTTTAAAAACTTACACACATTTTCTCTGTCTTGTCCCTGTATCTGATCTTTTCTGGACTGTAATAGTGGTCATTCCTGACAGTAGCTGTCATAGACATTTCACAGGTTTCACGTGGTGCAGCGTATGCTACTTTCAGCTAATCTTTAGACAAGGGCTTTGCAAATCCAGGCTTTGATTTGAATAGCCATCTTGTGTTTCGTTTTTATAAACAAATGTTTGGATGATGAGTTCCGAGACCAGCTAAAGTGCAGCTTTCAAAATACTGGTGTTCAGAGTTTTTTGTCAGTGTTTACTTTCGTTCTTGGAAGGTAATTCTTTCAAGCATTTGGAAAAGTAGTCTACAAGGGCACTTGTGTGGGACTCTACTGTGATTCTTTACAAGAGCCAGTGCAAGTAGAACTTGTTTTAATGCCAAGTTACAAGTTTGCTGTGGAACATAGATATTTTGGTAGTCTGTATCAAAAGCCCAGGTGAACTTTGCAAGTGTGATGTGTAAGCTTGTGAGGGAGATGAAAGGTATTCACAAGCAAGGCGATGCTCACTTTTTCATCTCCAGTTGTCTTGTAGTCTGCTGAAATAAGTGGTTGTTCCCTTTTTCCCCAAATTGTCCTGTTCTTTTTCTGCCATACATCTTTGTCTCTGAGTTCAATAAGATTGGAGAATTGAAGTGGCAAAAAAACAGGGGGTGTGGAAGGTGGGATGGGGGCCTCATGTTTTTTCCTCTCTGTCTGGATCAACTTTATGATGTGATTTTCTGCACAGCTGCACAAATAGCTGTGCCAGCCCAGACCAGCAACTGCTGTGGTGTTGGGAAACTGGTTTTGGGTGACTGTGTTTTTTTACTGTCCTAAGGTGTTCACAAAACTTAAGTTTCAGCAGTGTGGTGAACCCGGTAGACTCGATACAAGCAGTATTTTTAATAATCATTGTAAGCTCATCAAAAAGGGACAGTGGTCCCTCATTCCCTTGTGAAAGGTGTTGTCTCTGGTTCTCTTGCTGCTGTGATTAGCTCCCTGATTTGACTGACAGCTGATTTTGTGTCAGGAGAAAGGAAAGTAGAATAGGGCCTGGTTCACAGTCGTTTTCTTGACCTGCATGACTTATAGGACTGCACAGAACAGGAGTGGGAAGAGTATGTGGCCACTCCTCTCACAGTAAAGTGGTTTTTATATTAGCCTCAGGTCTCTAAAAACCTTTAAAAGGCTTCAGTTAGCCGTGCTGTTGTAGCTGTGCACAGGCTGGGTGAAGGAGTGCCTGTCTCTAGCCGTTGATTTCTGTTGTTGCAGTCACATTTATACAGCAGGGAGTACAACCATGTTTTACATAACCCTTTTTTTGTGACTGGATCATTTGACAGGAACAATTTTGAGTGTGGCTGTGCAGAGCTGATAGTGGAGGGAGCAAGACTGAAGTAGGTGTAGGTGGGGGGATCTTTCTGCCTGGTATTGTTTCCAGCAGGATATGACTGCTGCTGGACTTAGACTTGCACAGTTGATTTAACAGATTTGAATGGTCGTAATAAGCTTTTGTAATTGCAGCAGCCTCTTAATCTTGCTCATCTGTGTCCATATGGCCTATCTGACCACAGCTTAGTGTGTACTGTTTACAGGGAAAACAGCTAAGCTGTATACAGAGGTGGAAGTGAATTCACAGAGAGACCTGTATCTGACTGAAAAACAATGTGCAGTGCAGGAGTCTCCAGCAAGACGTTCTTTGCAGCTGGCTGTTAGAAATCCTACTGTGATGAAACTGCTGAAAAACACCAGAGCTGGTGAGTGGCCTGAAGTGCTGGGGTTAAACCTCCAGCCCTGAATGAGGGTTGGCTTATGGATGATGCTCACAACCAGGCAGGAAAGCCCCTCCTGACTGGTTTTCAGCCAGGGTCTGGCCAGCCTTGGGTGGGAACTGATGAGGAGATCACCACCAGGTGCCTCCACCTTCCACAGTAACTTGGAGGCAGGGCAAGGAGCCACCTTTATAAGAGCTGACTCTACTTGTAGTGGAGTTGGGAGGCCCACCTACATAGTGCATGTGCTGTGTGAGGATTCTGGTTGTTGGAAGGGCTCCCTGACTCCTCATAGCAATTGGAGTTTCCAGGGTGGCGGGGAGAAATATAAGTCTCTCTTTGGGACACTTCTACATACTTGGACTCCTTGTCTGTCTGGTTCCATCTCCTGTGGCATAGTTCCTTGGCCAGCTTGCTCCCTTCTGTGTGTCCTTTGCAACGAGTGAACGCGTTGGCTTGTTCCCCCCTCCGTTTGTGCGGCATGTTGGATCTTTGGTGTACAGTGTGGTAGCAGAGGGAGGACTTTGGTTGCTGTTCTGCCTGTTAATTATAATATCCTTCCTGGTTGGGCAAGTGTTCAGCAAAAGAGTGGCCCCAGCAAGCTGATGAGGAAAATGAGGATTTGGGGCAGTTTATTCCATGGTGAAAGGAACAGACCTGTGACTTAATAGTATAAATGCAGAACTATGAAATTCTGTACAGCATGGCAGGGACTGTTTAGGTACAATTTTTTTTTTTTTTTAAGTTTTCGTCCTGTGCTCAGTAATTCAATAGCTAAATAAACTACAGGTATCTAAGTGAAACCTGCTGGAGCTGATCTTTGCAATATTTTGGTTACTAGGAGCACCGGTTTCCTTCAGAGGAAGTTACAATTCTTTCTGTTCCCTAAGTCAGCAAAAGTGTGTTACTCAGGGAAACACTTAAGTCCCAGAAACTGTAATCTGCTCTTGCTGTATAGTGCCTGGAGTTTTGCAGCTGTTTTAGCCTTGATCACATACTTTAAACATCTCCTACTCTATTGGCAGAATTCTAGCTTTTTTTTAAAAAAAACCTTGCTGTCAGTGTGCTGGATGTGAAGCATGTGAATCTTTCAATTCCATTTTTATTGATTTTCAGAGGAGCAAGGTGGAGAGGATATTGAGAGAAGGAAGAGGAGGAGGAAGGTAGCCAAACGGAAAAGAGAAGGGAGAAGTCAAGGAGAGGAGGGGTCTGTGTCTTGTGACATCAAGCTAGATGATACCCTTGATCGCACCTTAGAAGATGGAGCTAAACAACATAACCTGACGGTGGTCAACGTGCGAAACATCCTGCATGTGAGTGTGGTGGGACTGACAGGGAATGGACCCCTGACTTCATTTATTTACAGTGGTGAATGCATCTTGTTTACTGTATGGTAGTAGCAGGATGAATTGAACTAAAATGCAAGTTTATGTCTCCAGGTGTGGAGGTGTAGACTGTGAACTCACTGTTTATTGTTTTGAGTGAACTGTTTAATGATAAAGTCCTGATGGAATTCTAGCACTGCTGACAGAAATGCACTGCTCTTTGTTAATGACCTCAGCCAACCTTTTAGTCCATCACACAACGTCTGGTTAGAAAGGAACTGCAAGAAGAGTATGGGTGCTGCCAATGGCTGTATAGAGAACTCTAATTCTACACCTGTTTTGGATGTAGATTTCAGTTTATCCCATGAGCAGGATCTGGAGAGCAGTAGTATTTATCTCCTACAGGATCAAAACTTGTTGTGGTTGTTTTCGTGGTTTGGTTGGTTAGTATTTTGTGGTTGGTTGGTTGTTGTTGTGGTTTTTTGGTTTTGTGTTGTTTTTTTTTTTTTTAGTTCATGCAGCTACTGCTGTTCTAATCCAAGCAATCTCATACGTTTTCCTTTTTTGTCATCCGTGTGGCAAACGAACTGGAGACTGCCATGATTTCTTCAGGCATATTCACCAGCTGATGTTGTGCAAATTCTGTAAATTAACATCTGTCTCTGTGACATGGCTCTGTGGAAGGGCTGTAAATATTTCACAGTTGCCTACCTTCCCTGGAATGTTATGCTGGCACTCAGAAAATGTAGTTGCAAATATTTGGTCTCTTCTGCCTTATTTCTTTTAAATATATACAATTTTTCTGAAATGCTACAGCACAGTGTTCCATGGCAGCATTTCTCATGTGGCTGGGATCAGCACATTTTGCTGATTGCGACACCAGAGAACCAAAACTGATGTGGACTTTTGTTTTCACTATTCTCTTTCCTCCTGCTGGAAATTTATTCTGTGGAGCATTCACAGAGAAAGTTAAAAAGAAATAGACTTACATTAAAACAAACTAGTTCTGAAAGCAAGAACTCCAAACAGAATGTAGAGGATACTTTTTTGTGTGTTCCTGTAGGAAGTGATCACAAATGAGCATGTGGTTGCCATGATGAAAGCAGCTATCAGTGAGACAGAAGATATACCTTTGTTTGTAAGTAAAAATCTCTTTCAGATTGGTTTTTCAGTTGTTCCAAATGCACGATACCTTTACCAATCTATCTTCTTGGTCCACGATGTGGTATGGAGAGAATGGGTAGTACCATAATTTGTTTAATTACCAGATTTGTCACCTGGGTGCATTGAGTAGTGTCTGTATGAGTGTAAGTTACAACACAACTATGAGGAGTTATTTTTGATGTCACTGATCATGTCTAAAAGGCAGTGAATTTGAAAAAGAGAAAAGTCTTGTAGTAAAGAGCTTCTGGGGTAAAATTTGCTGTTAAGGAAAATAGCTAAATAGCTTGACATTGTCTTGTTTTAAACTCTCAGGAGCCCAAAATGACTCGTTCCAAACTGAAGGAAGTTGTGGAGAAAGGAGTGGTAAGTATGTCATCTGTTTTTACTGTTGCATCCTGCCCCTACCTGAATGGTTTTGATTCTTGTGTCTTCTGAAAGAGGTGTAAAGTGTGCTTTTCTGTGATTTATTCTTAAAATGAAACAAAAAAAAAAAGTTAAAACAATGTAAAAAATAATTCATTTTAACTAAGCAGAATAGAACCAGATCAGATTTAGAAAATGTAGTGAATTTATGGAATCCTATTCTAAAGTTACTGCCTGTGGAGATCATGTGGGCAGTTTAGAAGGCCTTTGGTTGAAGACTGTTGTTTCTGAGCTAGTTTGGAGAACAAGGCCTCAAGCTCAAGTACTTGTTTGAGGGTGTCTAAGCTGTGCAATATCCTGCTTTTCAGAAACACTTAAAGTATTTTTGCAATCTTTAGGTCATTCCAACGTGGAATATTTCTCCAATTAAGAAGGCAAATGAGGTGAAGGTAAGTGAAGTACTGCTGGGAAATATATAGAACATACTATAGGCCCCCTGCTAATCATGGAGTTTTTTGGAGAGTGGAGTAGAGTCATGTCTGACACATTGGGAGTATTGACCAGAAGCATTGAAACAGGGTATGCAAGGAAGGGCAAGGCAGTTAACATAGCTGCAGGTGCACAGGGGGCCCAAAGAGCTGCCTTCAGGGGAGCTGAACATGAGGATGTGATGGCATGTCATAGGGATGTCTCTTCTGCCAGTAATCCACCTTTCCATGTTGGTACTGCAACAGCTTCTACCTAGATGAAACTCTGGATAGTGAAGGTCACTGCCCAGGTCTCATGCTCTGCAGTGCTTCTCCCCAAGTGAGACTGCTGCCATACACTGTAGGACTGTCTGGATCTCAGATTTCTTTCACCACCACCACCCCGATCTTTGCCTGCTCCAGAAGATTTGTTACCTAGGTGTAGGTTGGGTTAAGCAGGAGTGAATGGCCATTCAAGTACTAGAGTTCTCTTTGAGTCTCTGCTCATGCAGTGTTTCCATCATGTAAATGCTAAATCATTTGTGCTCATTCTTGCATCTTTTCAAACCACTTTGCTTTACCAATCTTACTTTAGTCATGTCTTTGGTTTCTTCAGCCTTTTTTAGTAGTCCACTTCCTCTCTGAGCTGCAGGGTATTTCCTCAGTTAGAAATCTTTGATCCCAATAGCTGCATCATCAGAGTGCAACTTTCTTCTGTTCTGTTGTAGCCTCCTCAGTTTGTGGACATTCCTCTTGAGGAGGATGATTCATCTGATGAAGAATACCAGCCTGAGGATGAGGATGAGGATGAGACTGCAGAAGAAGTAAATGCAACTTGTGCCGAGATCTGTTGTGTTCGTTGTGGAGCTGTCTGCATGTTTGAGGGAGTAGAATGCTCTCTCTGTTTTAGCTCCTAAAAACTTACAAGCCATCCTGGCCCTTCTGTTAGTCTTTCTTCAGTGCTCTGTTATTCATTTGGCTAAAAAAGTATCTTTGGCATAATAGTTGAAGCAGTGCTTGATTGTGGCATGACTGTTTGATCGTGTTCTGCATGTTTTGTGCTGTAGAGCTTACTGGAAAGTGATGTGGAGAGCACTGCTTCTTCTCCTCGGGGAGCAAAGCGATCCAGGACGAGGCGATCCTCTGATGAAGAGGGAGGAACACTTTGCGAGGTAAACTTGCAAGAGAGTTTTTGCTTTCTTTAGAAACAACTTTTAGTCATTCTAAGTTATATATTTCCATTTTTACATTAATATTATTGCTTAAATTAGTGGTGACATTACAGGTGCCATGTGGCTTTAGGGTTCCACCGCAGTGGCTCCTGCATAAGCGATGAAGTTCAACCCTTCCAGAAAGAGCTTAGTCTAAAATAAACAAGAGTACTTAAAAAAGCACCAGCAATAGAAACGGTTGTCTTTTCTTCAGGTAATGGTTATTTTTCAGATTATTTTTGAGAGGGGTGCAGCAGAGCTGCTTTCTGCGCTTGGCTTAGGAGGAAGTGGTTCTGATAAAAGCACAAAGGTACTTGTGATGACTGTATGCACTGTTAAGTCAGTTGAAGGAGTAGGTGCAGTGTGATAAAAGTGGAGTATCAGCAAACAATAATGAGAAAGAAACTGAGAACTGGACACTGACACTGGAATCTGAGAAAAGGAGCAGTGATGTATTGATATTTCCACATTGTAGTCACCAGGGGATTGTTTTTGGGAGGGCTGGGCATGTGCCACAATTACTTGCCTAGAGGTTTATCAGCTCTAGTAATGTTAAGGCTGATACTCAAGTCTTCCAAATGTCTCCTTTGTTGCCCGTCTTTTGAATAGTAAATTTACTTGTACTTTCTGAAAATCAAAGTGGGTGTAACATAAAGAATCCATTTCTTCCTGTGAAGCATTTCTCTCGTTTCTATTGTGCTAGACTAGTCAAGCAGAAAAAGACTTTTTCTCTCCTTGGAAATTTGTTCTAAATAAAACCTTTTAACACAAAGGCCTTTTTAATTAGATGGAGAAGGTTACTGCACCTGTTATTAGACATATTAGTGCTGAAGTAGTTCCCATGGGACCTCCACCACCTCCTAAACCAAAGCAAAACAAAGACAGCACATTCATGGAGAAGCTGCATGCAGTGGATGAAGAATTGGCTTCAAGCCCAGTGTGCATGGATTCATACCAGGTACTGGTTTGGGGGATGCTGTAATAGAGTGGGTTTAGTTTGAGTAACGTTTCTTAGAAAGGAGGTAGTTTTCTGGTGCTCTCTGCTATTAACTTTCACTGCACTCTGCTCTACTTTTATATCTTATTTCAAGTTGAATCTCTGTAGTATGTAAGATGCAAGCTCTAAGACGGAATAGAGGTAGCTGTTGGCAACAATAATATATTTTCAAACAAGAACAGCTTAATAGTGAGAGCAATGAAAGTTTAGCTTTCTCAAACTACTGAAGTAAATGATTTTTTGTGGCAGGAATCTGTTGGTTTTGGTATTGCACTTCTTTGGCTGGGCTGAAAACCCCACTGCCAGAGAAACTGAGAAAAGCAGAGACACTGTCATTCCATTGTTCTTTTCCTTCACCTTTCAGTCTCTGGAAGACAGCCTCATTGCTTTCCGAACCCGATCAAAGAGACCTCTGAAGGATGTTCCTCTTGGTCAGCTGGAGGCTGAGCTCCGAGCCCCAGATATCACACCTGATATGTATGATCCAAATACTGCAGATGATGAAGAATGGAAAAGGTGGCTTGGAGGACTCATGAACGATGATGTGGAGAATGAAGGTATGTGATAGATGCTTTGTTGTTGTTGTCAACTGGAATCGGGGATTACATTGAAAACCTGGAGCTTTCTGTTTCTATTTATACATGATGTTGTCTGCAGCTGTTGTCTTGCTTAGTAATATACGTGTGTTTTGCATACCATCAGCTTTCCTCATCTTTTCCATGGACATTTGTGAGGCATTTTAAACTTCAGCTGTCTCACTTGTAAGTATTTACGAGCCAGCACCTGCAGTAACTGGCAACTATAAGCAAAAATTAGGTGTTGCAGCCCTTAATCCATCATTGTGCTGTGTCATGAAGCTGGCAGCATTGATATACCTGAATATATCTGCGTGTCTCCTTGTTAGGCTTGTTTTGGTAGAAATAACTATTTTGTTCTTTGAGAATAAGCAGGAAGAAGCTTTGGGGTTTGATGTCCTTTTGTTCTGGATTTACCAGGTGCTTACAGTTGTGCAAATTGAACATAAAACACAGATTGAGATAATACTACTTCGCTTTCTTAATTTAGCTGAAACTCGGGTTGCAATGCATAAATCCAGCTTTTTAAAAAGGAAATGGTTACAAATAGGGATGCTAGTAGCTCAGTTTGAAAAGAGGATGGGCTTCATATGGCTTCCATAACAAGGAACATACAGTTGATTTCAAGCAGTAATCCTAGTCCTTTTTGTCCCAGGTCAGACAGTAAACAAAGGGCTTCTGCCTCTGATGACTGATTGGTCTTGGGGCAGGTTAGTAACATTTCAAAACACACTTCTTATTAGATGAAGCAGATGATGATGACGACCCCGAGTACAACTTTCTGGAAGATCTGGATGAACCAGATACAGAAGACTTCAGAAATGATCGTGCAGTGAGAATTACCAGTAAGTCTTCTGGGAATCCCACCTGCTTCCTTGTTAGGATTAGTAATTCCTTTTGTAAAGTGGTTGCAAAGATTTTGCAGTGTAGGGTAATTAAAAAAAAAAACAAACTGTGTACTGACTTAACACCTTTCCTATGCAAAGCTGGCATTCTAGGAGTATACGAAAGGATTTAGCCAGAGCTGCTCTACTGTGAGATGCAACTTTACTCCATAGCAAAGGCTGAAGAATACTTCAGTAATAGCACAGTCTTTTTTTAAAGCTTCAGCCGATTCAGAATTGAATGCTTGCCTTATGACTTGACCATAAATAAATATTCTTCAAGTCCTTACAATCTTTAAGTTAATTTTATAAACATATCACTTTTCAATAAATTATCACCTTCTCAATAAAGTACATTTATTTTAGGTCTTACTAGAGGTTAACATAACTTGAAAGATAATTCTGACAATTAGTTTTTGTATGATATTTTTGAATTTAAAGAGTCTTAGCTGAAGTTGGTTTGGGCCCAGCATTAAAAAGGGATACAGCAGCAGGGACCTTTCCTTCTTGGTTCTCACTTTGCACGAGGAGGGTTTCAATTTGCAAGAGAGATTACTTAAATGACTTGATATTATGGCAGGATTGCTGAGTGTTTATTGAAAAAGGAACCTTCATACTTTTTTTATTTTTTTCCCCCCCTTACAGAAAAGGAAGTGAATGAACTGATGGAGGAGCTGTTTGAGACAGTAAGTGATAAAGCACTGAAGAATAGATCTTTCTCAGATCTGACATGAAATCTCTAAAGCCATAAAAGGATGGTCTCTGTAAGATGATTAGTGATGACTGTGTGCAAAGGGTTCAGCCATAAAAGTGTAATTTTTAGCTTTGGGAAGGGGCATATATCAGAGCTTCCTTGAGTCCTTGCAGAGATTAATGTCTGTGCTAAGAGGATTGTCATGAGCTTTACTAGATACAGAGAGTCGGTAAATGTACTACTTGAGCTTTCTATTCCTGACTTGCTACACATTTGCTCAGTTTCAGGACGAGATGGGTTTTTCAAACATGGAGGATGAAGGTCCAGAAGATGAAGATAATGTTACGGAGTCACGGCCAAATTTTAATACACCACAGGCACTTAGGTAGGATAATTTGGTTATAGTTGTAAAATTAAAAAAAGAACAGTTATGATTAAAAGGTCTGTGGTTATTTGCAGCTGTACTCTGCCATCCACCAAAGAGAGAATGTCTTTTCAGCACAGGCCACTATTTTGAAAGCTCTGAGCCATTTTTACGTATGAGATTGAACACTTTAACTTGACCCTCTTTTTTTTTTTTTTTTTTTTCTGACTGCCACCTCTGACTTTACTGACTGCAATGCATCTGAAAAAGATGATGAGGACAGTGAAAACCTAACTGTTTGGAAAGAGACAGCAGGGTGCCTGCACTAAAATATTGGTGCCAGCTGTTCTGTATCATAGCTGAAAAATGGCCAGGGTCTTTGAGAACAGTCACGTGTTCTAACCAGCTAGCATCTCTAGTGGAGGATTCTGTTACTGCTGCTGTAGTGTCTGTGCTATAGATACTGTCGCTTTGTATTTAAATAGTGCTTATTTCTCAAGTCCATCCACAAAATGCCCCCTTTATTAGACTAATTTGGAAAAAATGTCTTCACTACCTCCTAAGTCACCTAATTCAGCTGTTAAACTAGTTAGCAGAGCAGGATATTGCATGACTGGTGACAATACTCCAAACCACTATGTAGAGAAACAGTGGATACTAGGGTGTTGCTGCATATGTGATCCAAGCTGTGTAGGACCTGTGCAAAGAAGGTTCCTACCACAAAGTGATCACTGTTATGTCTCTCTTAATTCTTGTGCTGGTGGATGTATTGATCTGAAGTGATTTCAGAAAAATAATAGTGTTATTGTCTTTTTAACAATAAAGTAAAAATTAAATTGGGAAGGGTAAAGTTCACTTCATGCTCTTGAATTTTTTTGATAACAAGAAACACTTGAGGAGAGCCAGTTTAACCAATTCTGTCACCTTATCTTTAAATAGCTTGGATGTAAAGGTAAACTTCTCTAAAGAAAAAGACTGCCTAAGATAGCTGAGGCCTAGGTTTGGAACAAGTATAAGGTCTGGAAATTGGCTTTTGGTGATTTTTGATATGGGTTGTACTTGAAACAGTGCCTTGAAGAAGAAAGGGTCTAAAACATTTCTTTCTATGTAATAACACCACTCTATTTAACCAGTTACAGAGACTGACTGAGGGTGAATTGTGGTATGAATGGTGTCTCCTTGTTTATGGGGCAGATCAGCTCAAGATGAAGCTGTGTCTGTTTGGGAAAGGAGCTAAAATGAAGGCTGGAGTTTCTTGATGCTCTTCCTGGTATGAGCAGTACCAGAGGGGAGTGAAGCAATTCTTAAACCAGCTACAGACTAAAAGCAGGGAAACTTTATACCCTCTCTTATTACTTGTATGCATTTTGATAATGGTTAGTTGTATTCATTTTTAATTGGCAGGCAGTTTTCAGAGTTGTTTCTTTCCCCCTTCTATCTGTATACAGGATTTTTAAGGTTGGTTTGTAGCAAAATATACCTTTGGTGGGTTTATCGTTTTTATAATATCTTGCATTAGAAGCATTGTGGAACAACCATACATATAACTTCAAGCCTATTACAGAAGTGAAACGAGCAGAACTCAGAATATTAACTGTCACAGCTAAAATAAAAACCTGTTATAAAGCAGGAGATAGTTGAAACTGTTTTTGAAAGGGTGGTAATACGTGCATTCTTTTTTCTGCTACAGATTAAAAATATTCTCAATAAAAGTGAGTGGTTATTAAATCATATGTTTGTTATGTTTTGGTCTGCCTGATCTCAAACAGATTTGAAGAGCCTCTGGCCAATTTACTGAATGAACAACATCGGACAGTGAAGGAGCAGCTTGAGCAGTTGAGAATGAAAAAGTCCTCAGTCAAGCCACCACAAGAGATAGAAAAATCAAAACCTCAAAATGAGAAGCCTCTCCAGAGCCTTGTTCTGGACAGTATGCAAAGAAAGAGGCTCCAGCAGCAAATGCAACAGGTAATAAAATGTTATCTGGTCTGACATAATAAATCTTTGCTGTGTACTACAGAGGTGGGAGAGCCAGTAGGTACAGCAACCACTTTGGCACCCTTGCCTTATGAAATGAATTGAAAAAGCTACATGTGAAGCTGGAGCTTTAATGGGTGATATTTACATGCCTGGGTCCATACTGAAAGACAATTGGAATTGAGTGTGCAAAGTAGAGCTTATTTCTTGGCATCTGTATTGTTCTCATGTGAGATAAATATCTGGGCTGTGTTTGAATTCTGACTGTAATCTGTCAAAATCCTGTGTTTTCACCACCTTCTTTACTGCTTTCTGAGAATACTACTCTTGACGTAGTTTGGATTCTTTTTTTCCCTCCCTCCCACCATGCAGAACTATAGAAATTCAGTCTGAACATTTTAAGAGCTGTCAGCAGCATGGATGAGCAGCTGCACTTACAGATCTCTTTTTTTTTCCATGTCCATACGAAGTTCAAGAGGACTTCCTGCCAGTGGGTGTTAAAGTTTACCCATAGTTTTATATTGTTTTTTGTTTTTTTTTTTTAAGTTATAGTATTTTTGTGGTGCTCAGATGTTTTTGTGCCTCTATACTTAACGCTTTCCAGTTTCTTGGATTTCTGATACACTGAAAAAAAAAATAAAATTTACTTGATTTTTGTTCTTCAAGCATGTTCAGCTTCTGACTCAAATCCATCTTCTAGCAAGTTGCAATCCTGTTTTAAGTTCCGAGGCCAGCACTACCAGGATGTTTTTGGTAAGGATAGATCTGAAATAAGAGCTACATGACTTTTAATGATTGCTGGTCACTGGAGATATTTAGAGAGCTTAATTTATTTAATTGATCCCATTAAATTGAGAGAGACTGCCACTCAGTAAGGGCATGATGTTGTTAGTCTACTATGAATATGCTCGATACTTACAGAAATAATTCATATTGTGCTGACTAATAACAATGCTTTGAATTAGCTTGTCTCTGTATATTTTTTGTCCTTTTGGAAATGCCAAAAATGAAGTTCAAAAAAATACAGCTTCTGTAACTAGTGAACATTCAGTGACCTTGAAAGGGTCTGGAAAGTGGTGCAGTTATTAAAAATAATAAATCTGATTGTTTCTAGATTTGTAATGCTCAAAAATAAGATGTGTAACACTATTTTTTTTTTTATGCCTGTCACTTTCCCAGCTTTTATTTTTTTCATTATTGCTCTTTTGCCTTCCATTTGAAGGCTTGTTCATTTATGTCTTCTGTGTTTGACTTTGCAGAGTGAGCTTGGGAACTTTGCTCGAAGCTCTATACTCCTTCGTCACTCGTTCAATCCTAAGTTTCAAACAATGTTTCAGCCATGTAACTTGAAGGGAGCACTGCAGCTTATTGAAGATTTTCATGCCCAAGTCCAAGTTGACTGGAGCCCTCGCAAAGCTGTGAAGAAGAGTGGTAAGTATTTGAAGGGACAAGAGGTGGGAAAGCATTTATATGGGAGTTCACTGCATGCTGTACACGCCCCAGATGAGACGTGGTTCAGACTGCTGTTGGGAATGACCTTTTTTATTACTATATTATAAGGAATGTTTAGATAAAAGCATCCACTTCATTGACTGCATTTTTGCTTCTTAAACTTGCCACAAAGTGTGTTACCTGAGCTGCTGACTTTGGTGTCACAGTCCTGCCATTTATTGTTCCGCAGATGATGTTCTAAGCTGCAGAAGTCCATCAAGAAACTGTGAAACTGGAAATAATTGTTCCAAATGTGTTGATTCACACACATCAAAGAAATACTCCACTGGAGTATGTTAGTTGACATTCCAAACTGTATTTGGGTTGTGATTTTTCTGCTACCTAGGCATTGAACATAACTGAACTTTAAAATAAACAGAACTTTTTACAAGTGCATTTTCATGACAGGGTGGACAAAAACATGGGACAAGTAATTTTACTGCTTGCTGATGTAAGCTTCAGGGCAAAAGTTAGGAAATCTGCAAATGCTAAAAACCAGGAAGAAATTCTTTACTGTTTTACAGTGAAGTGAGTAAAAGAAATGGTGTTTTCAAGAATTCAGTTGTGGAAAAACATTATTTGTCCCATGTATACATCTATCCTTAGCTGTTAATTCTTTTCACAGCCAATGAATTTCCATGTTTGCCAAAGCAAGTGGCATGGATTTTGGCCACCAAGAGAGTCTTTATGTATCCAGAATTACTGCCAATATGTTCCTTGAAAGCAAACCCTCCCCGTGACAAGATTATCTTCACCAAGGCAGAGGACAAGTAGGTGCATAGAATTACTGAATAAAATGCATGCAAATGAGACTTTAAGGAGAATTTCTAGGATGCAGACTTTTGGGATATCTGTGCATTGTGTAATGGCACATCCAAATACCAGTCTGCTGTGCTGTCTAAAGGACTTTTTATCTTCCCCACCCCCTTCTTTCCTCCTTCAGTTTACTAGCATTAGGTTTGAAACATTTTGAAGGGACGGAGTTTCCAAAGCCTTTGATCAGCAAGTATCTCTTGCCAACAAAAACTGCCCACCAGCTTACAGTACGAATCAAGAATCTCAATATGAATCGAGCCCCTGATAATATCATCAGAGTAAGTAATGTGGATTATGGTTTGCTGTTTTTCAGATCTGTCTGTCTGGTTGATGTTTGTTATACAAGAAGATATGCTCTTTGTTTCAAGGGTCTTCTTGTATATGTACTGACACTTTCTTAAAAGAAAATGCCATTGTTCTATTAGCAAGGATGATTTCTTCAAAAAGACCTTATCCTCTGTGCTTTGCGATTACTTCTATTACTGTTTTGACTCTTCAGAGCCTAGCACGTGCAGTCATAGTGCAACTGTAGCTTCAGTGATCCTAACAGTCATACAAATAACCTTTGAGTAGTGAGGCCGAAACAAAAGTGTTGTGTCCAGTCAGTGAAGCTGAAACAAAAGTGCTGTCTCCACCTGGCTGAATAAGCTACTGCTGAAGAGAGGATAAGAATTAGAAACACTTAAAGCAAGTACGCCTGCACATCTTCTAGAACATCAGCCTTTCTTTTGGGTGAAACCGAGATGTCAGTGAGCTCTTGTTCGGTCTTTAATAAGGTACTACCCACACAAACATTAATAAAGTAGTAGCGATGAGAGTAGTTTTATTCATGTGAACACTTTCACAGAGCACAAGCCTTATCCTGCACTTACTGGCCGGGTGATATGACCACAGTAGTCTTGTCTTGTATTCTCTCCTGTCTCCATGTAGTATTACAAAAAGACAAAGCAGTTGCCCATTCTGTTCAAGTGCTGTGAGGAAATCCAGCCTAATGAGTGGAAGCCACCTGTGGAGAGAGAAGAACATCGCCTGCCATTTTGGTTAAAGGTAGTTTCTGCTATTCTTCATCCAGCACAGGGGATTTTTACGGTGTTGGTTGATTTCTTGTGGGTTGGGGTGGTTTTTTTCTTTCTTTGTCATTACATACTAGGTTCAGAGGGACCTATTTGGTTAGCCTACAGCTCTGAAGTCAAAAGGTAGTCTGATTGTATTGTGTGGGAGCCTCTGTTATCCTGAGTTTAGCTAGTAAATGGAGCAAGAACGGGAGTACTTGGCAACCTGGGGTATTATACGCTCTTGTGTACTGCAGCTGGGCAGACAAGCACCAATTGAAGTTATCAAGGAAGTACAGAGTTTGTTGTCATAGCCTTGTTTTGCTACCTGGGTACATTTCTAGTGCCTTTGGTTTGACGTGATGGTTTCGTTACTGGCCTTTGTCAATCTGTTGGTGAACATAGTCTGACTTAGAGTAGGAAAGGTGGCAGCACTACTAACTATATCACAGCCATGAGAGGGGGCATGTTCTTCCCCCATAAAAGCTCACTTTCTAAGAGGAAAGAAGATATGTAGGGGTTTGGGGTGTTATGGGGGTTTTTTTTAGGGTTATCTTCACTTGCAGTGTGGCTGTTGGGTTTTGTTTTATACCCAGATGTCTCACGCTTTGTAAGGATTCTATCTGTGAGATTCATTGCACAAGAAAGATTAAGTTGGAGGCATAGTGACCATGCCTGCGAGTTCGTCAGGGAGGAGAGGTTTAAACTCGGATGCCATAAAATCCAGTTCTCTTA
Organism: Merops nubicus; assembly: GCF_000691845.1. Lineage (NCBI taxonomy): Eukaryota > Metazoa > Chordata > Aves > Coraciiformes > Meropidae > Merops > Merops nubicus. Next base: position 16,389 of record NW_008627803.1, read on the forward strand.
ATTGCTCATTGTCTTTCATTGTTACAGTGAAAATTCCTTCCCATAAAATCTTGTATTTATAAAGCAGTTTGGTACTGTTGTTTCTTTCAGGCTCTCAGATTCTTTTGAAGGCTTTGGAGTAAAACTCATGAATATAAAGTGAATATACAGTAAATATAAAGTTTTATATATATAAAATATAATATATAGATAGTAAATGAAAATGCTTTACTTTTACCAACAATTTGATGTCAGTTGCCTTCTATGGTGCTGTTTGAAGGTGGTAATGAAGGACTAGCCTGTGGTCCGGACTAATGAACTCTTGTTCCCTCTAGGCAAGCTTGCCCTCCATTCAGAGGGAATTGAAGCAATTAGCAGAAGATGCCAGGGAGGTGCCAGGTTCACCTGATGCAGAATCTGTCTTTTTGGGTGCAGGAAAGGAAACTTCAGACACAGAATATGATGAAAAATACCCTCTACTCATGCCAAAGGGACTAGTATTGACCCTAAAGCCCCTTGCCAATCGATTCTCTAGGAGAGCATGGAGGAGGCAGAGGTCTTCGGCTCTGAAACCTGTACTCATTCGACCTAGTCCTTGTCTGCAGCCCAGTTCCAACACTATTAACATCCATAAAACTCTGAAGTTGTCCCAGTCAGAAGCTCCTCCCAGCAAAGTTATGGTTCAGATTCCTCGGCTAATCCAGCCAGCTACGGTTACGCAGACTGTGCCAGGAGTGCAGCCTGTGAATGTTCCAGCAGTGGTGGGAAGTGGGGATGGCTTGGAATTTCAGAACGTGCTCTCCACGTCACATTCGGACTCCAGACGAGCTTTCTCAGCTGCTGGACCACCAGCTCTGGTATCCTCAAATCCAGTGACTTTACAGCCGAAGCTGATGCTGCCAGCCTTGGCAGGAGCAAAAACACGCAAACCTTGTGTTCGTAAGGGATACCAAAAGAAAAAGGGGGCAAAATCTGCCCCACTGATCAAGACTTCACCTTTGATTCAGCCATCTCCTGTCATCCTTACTGTGCCTGCTACCACAGTAAAAGTGGTTAATATAGGCAATGGTTGCAACATGATTCAGCCCATAAATACAACAGTTGGTAGAGGCACTCAGGCTATTCCAGTTACAACCTTACTGGTAAATCCATCCACTTTCCCATGTCCATTAAGTCAGCCTCTAGTGACTTCTTCAATCCCTTCGTTGATAGTCTCTCGTAACCCTGTTGGTCTTTCTGCGTCATCTGTTGGTGAAAATGAAGAACAGATGAATTTGGTTCCTTCCTGCCCTGCTGGAAACAACAAAAATCCCTATCCCACAGTGGAGCCCAAGACTGAAGTCCCAGAGTTGTATGTTTCATGCTCCGCTGTCTCCCCCGAGGAGGAGTGTAGTACAAATCCTGCCACTTCAAATAATGGCTATCAGGAAAAGGTAAATAAGAGTGACTGCTGTAGCTGGACAGTGGTAGAAGGAGATGAGAACACTTCAGAGCCATTATCTGTGGACCTTTTGCCTCATTTAGAAGATACAGATGAAACAGTGAAAACTGAGCCTGGAGATTCAAATGATGCTACCAAGGAAGTAAATCCAATACAGAAGAGAGATCTTTTATGTCCTGGAGTGAAGGAGGAATTTGTGCTGGATCTTAGCCAAGAGCTGAACATGGAGGCCGCATGTTCATGTTCAGATGACCTGAAAGAAACAAAAAAGGAACATACTTTGTGTGACGAGAAAGGAGAAGAGCAACGACGGGCCTTGCACTCATCTCCCCATGGTGAACAGCAGATGGATGCAGGTGTTGTTGCTGGACCACAAGTAAGCAGTGAGTCTCCAAAGAATCTATCTTATACAGCAGATGTTGAGGCAGAATTTAGTAGTCCACTAGGAAGACCAGAGGATTCATCCAGTATAGATGGCCAGTCTGTTGGGACACCAGCTGGCCCTGAAGCTGGAGGAGAGAGAGAAGGACAAGAAGAGGAGGAAGAAGATGACTTTGATGATTTTACGCAAGATGAGGATGAAGAAATGTCTTCAGCCTCAGAAGAATCTATTCTTTCAGTGCCAGAACTTCAGGTAAAAGCAACCAAAACTTTAAAAAAACTTGCTAATGACAGCTTTTGGGTGCGATGCAGAAATAGGCAGTTCTGGTGGTTGTTGAATTCTGTCCCTTTGGTAGAATCCTGTAATTAATCAGATGTTGATCTGTGAAACTGGCTGTTAGAATTAAGATGGAGTGAAGTAGTTGCCAAATGACATTAAAACAAGCACTAAAAGAAAACAATGCGACTTCTTTTGTTGTTGTGTTCTAAGGAGACAATGGAGAAACTTACTTGGCTTGCAACAGAGAGACGTTTAAGCCAAGAAGGAGATTCTGAAGAAGAGAATTCCCAGGAAGAGAACTCTGAGCCGGAGGAGGAGGACGATGACGAAGGGGAAGGAATAGAGAGTTTACAGAAAGATGATGAAACGTGTGGAGATGTATCAGAGGAACCTAAATCTGCCTTCACCTTGACAAAGACAGCCCCGCAGGTGGAGTCCCACAGAACGCCAGCAGGTAGGTTCTGTGGTTTTCTTTTGACGAAGGGCATGGGGAAATAGAGCTGCTTTCTGCAGTAGAAGCAAAACAATGGGGAAACGGTACCTAGGTTTAACTGCACTCCATGTAAACTAGCTTAGTGATGCTTTCATTTGGAAATTAAGTTTTGCAGTGCAGTTACAGTGCTGTAAAAACAGCTCTTACCATAGAAGCTCTTGTGCATCTCGGTGTGTCTTTAGTTTTAGTAATGCATTTATGCTTCAAAAATTAGTAGATGTAAGATTTGTGGTTTGTGTCAGCTAATAGCCAATACCAATATAACAACAATATTGAATAGTAAAATCTTTGCTAAATTGAATTTTGTGCTATAATGTCATGTTGGGGGAAAAGTGAATGAAACAAAATAGGACCTTAACAGAATCTAGCAAGTGGTAGGTGAATTTGAGCAGTGAACTTTGAGAAGGTGGGCCTCCTCCCAACAGGCCAACAGATTCCTAACTGAAGGCATAAAAATCTCCATGTGGTAACTTTTGGTACAGCTATTTCATTCCCTATTAGTGTCCCACCAGTTATTTTTCTGTGATGTTAACTCTATTTATTGAAATAATAAGCTAAAAGAATAATTTGCAAGTGTTAACAGCCAGCTCTGTTCCCATCATATCTCTGTGCATCTACTGCACCTTTTTTGGCCTTGGTATGCAGAAGACACATCTGTTAGTTCTTAGCAGGTTGCCAAGTAACAGCCAGGATGGGCTTGTTGCTGTATCCAGAGATATTTCCCATTGGATGCTATGAAAATAAACAGCTAATGGAAAATAACTTGTCCAGCCTGAGTACCGAACAGTATATTGCTCATGCACTTACTGGAGAGCATAACCAGTTATCTCATCACAAACTCCAAAAACCTACTTTTCTCTTGCAATATTGATCTAGAAGAGCACTTCTAGCCAGCTCAGGGAGTGTACGAAAAGAACCTGTACAACTTGCTTTGTGCTTTTTCACAGGAGAAAACATGAAAGCCCCTGGGAAGAGCAGGAGCTCCCACAGAACCAGAAGTAAGAGGGGCCGTGCTCGTGCTAGCAAAGACACCTCGAAGCTGCTCCTCTTGTATGATGAAGACATCCTGGAGAGAGATCCCCTGCGGGAACAGAAAGATCTGGCATTTGCACAAGCCTATTTAACCAGGGTAAGCCAGACTAGCATGTAACCCAGAGTTGGGAAGATGGGACACTGGGTCCTCTAACACAGCTTATGCCTGAGCTGCGTAACTGCCAGTTCTAACTGGGTGTACTGGATCTGGTCAGGATGGAGTTAGCTTTCTTTGTAGCACCCCGTATGGTGATTCTTATTGAACTGTCTTTTGTCTCAACCCATGAGTTTTCTTGCTTTTACTCTTTTTCTTCCCTCCCTTTGCCTGCTTGGGGAGGGAAGGAGTGGCTGTGGGGGTGCTTAGCTGCTGGCTGCAGTCCATCCACCACAGCACTCTTCTAGTTCAGAATTTCATACGCTTAGTTTTGGTTCCTTTCTCTCTTGTGAGCAGTTCAAATTTATCTTTAAGGAAGAGACTTGGTTGGCTCAACAAAACTGGAAGCACTGTGTAAATTCTGACTAGCAAGAGGTCAAAGATTACTAAATTAGCTTGTTTTCTTCCTGGATGTTACATAGTCTTGTCAAGGTCTGTTGATCTCTCCAGGTGCGTGAAGCGTTGCAGCATGTTCCTGGAAAGTATGAAGACTTTCTTCGCGTTATCTATGAGTTCCAGATCAGCACAGACAAGCGAACAGCTGTGGACCTGTATTCCACTTTACAGAAACTGTTGCGTGACTGGCCACAGTTGCTCACAGATTTTGCTGCCTTTCTTTTGCCAGAACAGGCTTTGGAGTGTGGACTGGTAAGTAAAACGAGAGGAGACCAGATTTTAAGCAGACGATGTGAATGCTTGTTGGAGTGAAAGAATACGAAGTCCTTCCTAGTGCACAAAAGAAACAGGAGGTCACATACTTTACTGTAGAGAATCAACCTCTCCTGGTTACATCACAGAACCTGAGTGCAGATAGAGCAAGTGGAATGGTTCCCCTGCCTCACAAATCAGCCTTTTGCTGTGTAAGATAGAGGTGTTATATTCTTTCTGGATTTTTCTATCATATGTGCATGTGGTTGAAGCAAAACTACAGCTCACATCAGATTATCCAAAGTCTTGTTTCTCTTCCTCCACCTCTTCCCGGTTTCGCAAAGTGTCAATACAAGTGGAAGACAACTACCAAGACAGGCATTTTATAGCTTGCTTAAGCCAACTGGAGATGCTTAGAAATGTATTCTTGAATGTGAGGGGTGAATCTTTTTCTTTTGGTCAGTTTGAAGAGCAGCAAGCATTTGAAAAAAGCCGCAAGTTCCTCAGGCAACTGGAGATTTGTTTTGCTGAAAATCCTGCCCACCATCAAAAGATCATCAAAGTTCTGCAAGGTTGTGCAGACTGCCTCCCCCAGGAGATCGCAGAGGTAATTGGGCATCCAGGTATCTCCTTTCTCTCAACACCCCTGACAGTACAATTAGCTAGCCTGCTCCACTGCTCCCATGTGCTGCTCTTGGAGACCACACGTTTTGTCAGGTGCCATCTCCCTCTGTGGGACGTCGAAGAGAATAGAAGCTGGTTCTTCAAGAGATGTTACAATTAACTGGCTTGCGTGTCTCCTCTCTCCTACAATCCACCTTGCTTTTATCACCTTGCAGGTGAAATTTTAGCGTAGTACCTACTACAGAGTCTGCCAAGAATTTTGGAGGGATATTTCTCTACTAATTTGATAGCTGGGTGTGGAATGATCTCAAAATATCCATGAAGTAATATAAATGCAAGCTTAAACTTCCATGTTGAGGGTTTAATAAGCCTTGATGTTCCACTTGCTTTGAGAAATCATTCTGAGAAGAATGTGGAATGAAACACTCAGTTTCTCTGATTTTGTGGTGGGTTTTTTTTGTTTTTTTTTTTCTTTTTTCCCCTGTCTTTCAGCTGAAGACACAAATGTGGCAACTGTTGAAAGGACACGACCACTTGCAGGATGAGTTCTCTGTATTCTTTGATCACTTACGGCCCTCAGCCAGCCGCATGGGAGATTTTGAGGAGATCAACTGGACAGAGGAGAAGGAATATGAGGTGGAGCAATCTTTTCCCCAAGGCCAGAAGGATAGAAGCAGACATACTAGACATGTCTGAACTTGAAAAAGTCAGATTGAGGCTGCATTTCCAGAGAGAGGGAAGAAGCAGGGTGGGATAGCTGCTGGTGGACTGAAGCAAACATTTCAAATTTCTTTTACAGCATTTATGTCTCTTATAACAGAACTTGTCATGTCCTGGAACTGAGCTCAGTTCAGAAATTCATAGGGAGCATGAATTTGATCTGCTGAAGAGCTGTTGCGATAGAGAAATTTTTGTGGTTTTGTTTGGTTTGTTTTTTTTTTTTTGTAGTTTGATGGGTTTGAAGAGGTATCTTTGCCAGATGCAGAAGAGGAGGATGAACCACACAAGATGCATGCAGTCTCAAAAAATAAGAAGCGGAAAGAGACTGGAGGCCAGAACAATGACAAGGTGTGCCTGGGGTATCTCACTAATCCACCTGTCTGGACTCTTGAGCAAATACATGGCCATGAGGATAAACGGGTCGATGTGTTTTGTTGAGAGAAAGGGGATTGAAATGCTTCCATTGTGCTTTGTTTGCTAGCAGTGTAATTGTTTTAGTTCTCTCAGGGTGTGTACAAAGTGCCACTGATCCCATCCTGGCTCCCTCTGGGGTTGACCTTCCCCTGACTGTTGTCTTTGTGTACCATGCACATTTGTCAGCTGCAGTATGTCTGTTTCCAGGAGGTCGAGTGGGTAGATGGGATGAAGGAATGTTCATGTTCCTGCCATGAGGGGCCTAGCGAACTCAAGCTAAAGAAAAACAAAAGGAGGACCTGCAGCCATTGTAGTAGTAAGGTTAGTCGATAGACCAAGTCATTGAGGGGTAAATGGGAAGTAGAGTCCTGCCACGGGTCCCCCTGTTGTGAAGATCTGTCCAGCCTTGGGCCTTGCATTTCTGGAATAATGTGTTGAGGAAGAATATAAATCAAAAGCTGAGCAGTAGCGTCTCCCTCTTTAGACCTCTGTGCTACCCAGTCTTTCCC